>NW_027636065.1:0-153436 GCF_903797595.1 Erithacus rubecula | reverse complement strand
TGGGGGGCAGGGGGACCTGGGGGGACAGGGAACCCACAGTGTACGAGCAGCGTTGGACTCCGCTGGGGGAACTGTGAAGGGGGGCCGGGGCAGAGTGACACCCCCAGTGACCTTACACAGCCCTGTGATGTCACACAGCCCCAGTGATGTCACACAGCACCCTATGATGTCATACAGCACCCTATGATGTCACACAGTGCCTGTGATGTCACACAGCACCCTATGATGTCACACAGCACCCTATGATGTCACACAGTGCCTGTGATGTCACACAGCACCCTATGATGTCACACATTGTGATGTCACACCACTGTGATGTCACACAACCCATGTGATGTCACACAGCCCTGTGATGTCACACAGCCCCTGTGATTTCATACACTCCCTGTGATATCATACAGCATGCTGTGATGTCACACTGCCCTGTGATGTCATATATCCCCTGTGATGTCACACAGCCTCTGTGATCTGTGAAGTCACAGTCATTGCTGTTATGTCACACAATCTGCCCTGGGATGTCACACGGCCATTCTGTGATGTCACATCCTGCTCCAGGATGTCATAGCCCCTCTCTGATGTCACATAGCCACCCTGTGATGGCAGAACACACTCTCTGATGCCACAGTCTTCTCTGGGACATCACACAGCTGCTCTGTAATGTCACAGCCTGCTGTCTGATATCACAGAGCCACCCTCTATGATGGCACGGTCTCCTCTGTGACCTCACTGCCCTCTCTATGGTGTCACACAACCGTCCAGTGCTGTCACAGCCCACTCAGCAATATCACAGCCTGTTCTGTGTTATGTCACACAGCCCAATCTGTGACCTCACACAACCCACCCTGTGCTGTCACACAGCCCCTTTCTGACATCACAGCTGCTCTCTGGCTCCATGACACAGCCACAGAGGTGCTGCTGTGCCACAGCCCCCTCTGGGACATGACACAGCCCCTGCCAGTGCTGAGCACTTGAGCTCTGCCTGTGCCCTGCTCGTGTCCCTGCCATGCCCTGGCAGTGCCCCAGCCCTGCTGGGCTGTGCACAGGAGCTGCTCCTGGGCAGAGCTGTCTCTCTGCAGCGCTGCCCTTGCCAGGAGCTGCCTCTGTGCCAGGAGCCCGGCCCAGCTCAGCAGCACAGGCACAGCACGAGGACTTGAATCACCCTCTCGGGGCTTTGGTGCTGTTTGCATCAGACTCAGTCCCTGAGAGAGTGTGCTCAAAAACTTCTCAAGAGCTCCAAGTGAGATTGAAGCACTGAAATTCCTCATATTTAACTAGATCCCAGTGAGGCACAGGACTGAGAAAGTGTCCCCAGGTCCCAGTTAGAGCAGAACACTGGAGGCACTGATGGCAGGTGGGGACAAAGCAGGGAAAGGTGTCTCTGGTGCTGAGCACAGCTGGATGTGTTTCAGGAATGGAAAGGGCCAAGGCCTGAGGGCTGACCCCTGGCAAGGCAGATCCTGTCCCTCCCTCATTGCTCAGGGCTCTTCCCGAGGCACTGGGCTCTGGGGATGTGCAATGCCAATGGTAGGACCATGGGGCGGCCCCTGCCAGGCTGCTGAGCAGGGACAAGGAGGCAATGAGGCCCCAGCACAGCAGGCTCACTTGTCCCCTGCTGGCCTCAGGCCCAGGGCCAGCAGCCATGGCCCAAGTGCTGCAGCAGTTGGCTCTGGCAGGGCCGTTCAGCTGCTGCCCCCATCCCTGTGCCCTGTGCAGCCCAGGCTGTCCTACGGTGTCCATGCCCTGCCCTCTGTCCCTGCAGGCTGTCGTCATCCCCCGGCTGCCCCACTTCACTGGCCCCTTCCTCTGCTGACAGCTCTGCATCCCGCCTGCCTCTGCCTGGCCACACAAAGCCTTGGGCTGCTCCAGACTCCTGGGCCATGTGCTGCACCACAGTCCTGCCCTGGCAGAGAAATTCCTTTCTCTTTGTGTCCAGTCTGGGCCTCCCCAGCTGCCCTTGGTGCCAATATTTCTTTTTCAGGCTCTTTTATGCAATAAAGAAAAGCTCCACCATCTCTGGAACCTCCCTTCAATCCCTCTCAGGCTACTCCTGTTCTGTCCTCAGTCTCCACTGAGCCCATGGCCCTCAGCCTCTGCCTGATAATGATGTGATGAGGCCTCCAAAGCCAGTCTTGCGAGATTTTTGGGTCCTCTCCAAGGTCTTTGTAAATGGAAACATAGTGGTCAAAGTCCATGAAAAATGGAGTGTTATTCTCTCCAGAACTTGCAGTGACAGAACAAGGGTCCATATTGTTGCCCGATGCCCCAAACAGAACACAAACTAACAGAGTTAGTTTATGCGGTGCTTTATTCAGGGCCCGGGGAACCTGCGGACTAGCGTCCAAAGTCAGGATCCCACAGTTCCCTTTTTCCATCAGGTTTTTATACCTTTTTACAAAGTGGTCTACGTGCAGAAATACACATTCTTCAAAACAATACAGATACATAAATCTTGCAGGTATCATTCCTAAAAGTTATAAATTCTGCATGCTTGTCTACTCAGAACTATAGGCTACCCCCCTTAATCCCCCTTGCATGTTTGCCCATCACCAGAACCCTTTATTTATTATTATACTTTAGCCTTATCTTGAAAGTTTCTAAATGTTCTATATGCTCTACTAAATCCTTTGATTATTGTTTTCACAGTTCTAAATGTTCTATATGCTCTACTAATTCTTTTGACTATTGTTTCACAAGGTAGGTTCTCAGGGCCTGTCCAAAACTGCAGTTTTCTAAGCCTTAGCATGACTACTACTATATCTACATTAGTCCTTTTCCTCATTATTTCGGTATCAATATTGTTAAACTGAATCAGGGTGGATCTACATTTGTTAGAAGGAGAAAATATTTTACAATGACAGTGGCACAAAACTGCAAGTGCTTTTCCAGAGAAGTGGATGCCCCATGCCAGGAATGCTCCAAGAGCAGCAGCTTTGTGCAACCTGACATGGTGAAACCCCTGCCCTCCCCAAGGATAGAATTCCTCTTGTGTGGGCTCTCTCATGTGCTGGGTGGCCTCACTGCACTTGTGGCCAGAATGTCTGCTGAAGGCCAGCCAGGCTGCTGCAGTGGCAGTGACCTCACAGCCATCACCATTGCAGCCATGTCCCTGGGCCTGGCTCTTCCCTTTCCTCTGTCCCTGTCCTGTCTCTGCAGGGATGAACAGTTTTGTCAATATATTGTCCCCAGGGTGCTGGGGCCAATTGCTTCCCAGTCAGGTTCCTGGAGCACAAATGGCTTTGCAGAGCCCAGCCAGAAATGATCCCTGAGGCAGCAGCTCTGCACTGGTGGCCACCAGGCCGACTTGCCAGGGGAGGCTTCTGGTCATGCCCTGCAGGGAGCTGCTGCTGCCAAGGTGCCTTTGATGTCTCCGTCTCTCCCGGGCACAGGTCCCACCATGGCACACTGTATTTGTGCCCTTCCCTGTGCTGGGGCTGCCTGGGGCTTTTCCTGCAGCGGGACCTAGCCTGGCCATGTGTCACGATCCACCCAACCTGAGCAGAAGTCGTGACGGGTTCTTTTATGGATCTCAGAGCACAAAAGACACAGCAGGGGACAAAACCAGTTTACTTCTACAGAAATGCACTTTATTTAGTGCCAACCAAAATGCGATAGTGGGAGAGAGAGAGAGAGAGAGAGAGAGAGAGAGAAAGGGGGTTGGGATTATAGCTACCAAGACGGGCAGACAATCCTCCTCGTGGAGCCAGCCAATAGATATCTGTTGCTGTCTGGGGAGATCTTGGGGTTTCCTCTGAGAAAGTCACTTTTATAGTCCTTTCCCAAAGCGAGTGGCTTCTGGCCAAAAGGTGGGAAGATTTATGGACTATTGTATGTGGAGCTCGTTACCCTGAGGAACAGGTGGAAACAGGACGTTTCAAGGCACACCAAACCATCTTTGTTGTTATGAACACATGCAGGGCAGCCCATACTGACCAGTCCATTGTTCTTCCATCTGTGGGAGCTTTGTTGAGTCAGCGCCCCGTGACTAGTTGTCATGAGAAACCAGTCCTGGTAGGCATCACCTGCTTTTCACAGTCACTTGGTGTTCCTCCCATCCCTGGCCAGCGCAGGCCTCAGGCGAGGGTCGTTGGGCAGAAACAGACGAGAGGCTCACACGGACTCTCACAGTCAGATAAGTGTATAAGTGGAAGATCTTTGTACCAAGTTACTGCTAGGTGAAGCTCTGGAGCTGGGATAAGGTTAAAAGGCATTGAGAGAAAAAGAATCTTCAGTATGGAGGCAAGTGAAAGCAAAGAGGTTCCTAAAGGTAGTCCTTTGGGATATGTTTTGGCATATTGGAAAGAGCTGGTGGATCATAAGGATACAGAAAATAAAACAGAGCTTATTAAGTTATGCACACAGTGGTGGCCACTTTATAATCTTGAGGAGGGGGTGAAGTGGCCCCCATCAGGGACATTGGACTATAACACTTTGATACAGCTGATGCTTTTCCTTAGGCGTGAGCAGAAGTGACATGAAGTTCCTTATGCTGCCATGTTTTTCACCATTAGAAATCACCCTGAGTGGCAAAGGGCTTTTGGAATTAGAACACCCTCTGACCCTTTAGTTTTGGCTCTTGAAAAAGACAATAAAGCTAATAAGGAAAAGCCCAGGAGGTGTTGCAGCACATGCTCGATAAATCAAAGGATGTACACATCCTGACAAGGTGCATTGTATGGAGACTCAGGAAGAGGAGACAGAGGAAGTGCTCAGACCACCCCTTAAAAGACAAGGAAGAGAGGGTGGTAGGGAAAGTAGATTTGGAATTGCCATCAACTTCAGGTTTTACCTCTGCTTCATCCCCTGCTTCATCCTCACTTGAGAGAACAGTAATTAATATGGGAGTCCCCTCCCAATTCCTGAGTCACAAGAGCCAACCCAACAGTATCCACCCTATTTTATGTTATGCGATTTTATGTTTATGCTATTAAACACAATTCCTCTCAAACTCCTTCTGAATATCTAGACCAGTTCCGAGGAGCAATGCGTCAACACACCACTCTGGATCCTGAATCTGATAAGAGAATATAACAATTGGTAAACTTGTTTTTTAGGGCAATCTGCAGGTGACATCAAGTGAAAGCTCCAGAAGATGCAGGGTCCAGCAAGTCAGAACTTGGAGACTTTGCTATATGAGGCATGGAGAGTTTTCAGCAATCGAGAAGAGGGGTGTAAACCAGAGACCAAAAAAAAAAAAAAAACCTAGTAGCAATAATACAGGAAAATGTAAAAGGGCTACTGATAGACCTGAAAAAGCATATTTTTGTAAACCATAAAAGTATAAAGTGGGAAAACAGTGGGGAATTCATCGATTTTTGCATATGCCTAAAGCTCCATCTGCACTTTTAGGCAGGGATCTGCTAGAGCAGCTGGAAACAAAAATAATATTTAAAAATGAGGAAATTAATTTGGAGGTAAAAGATCAACAATATGTGGAATTTTTAAGTTGAAAATGAAGAAGAAATTATTAAAAAAAAAAAAAATAAAAAAAAAAAGATCAGGTGTTCTTTGGAGTGTGTGCCTCTAATATACCAGGAAAAGCAAAGAATGCTCTACCAGTATGAATCTGGCTTAAAGAAGGAGAACAATCAGTAAGGGTCAAACAGTATCCCTTAAAAATGAAGACAGAGAAGAAATTAGCCCAATCGTTGAAAACTTTTTGCAAATAGGACTATTAAAAGAGTGCTAGTGCCCCTAAAAAAAAAGCCTGATTAATCATACAGGTTGGTACAAGATTTAAGAGCTGTTAATAAGATAACTGAAGATTTATGCCGTATTGCTAACCCCTACACCTTGTTAACTCTTTTAACACCTGAACTAACCTAGTTTACTGCTTTAGATTTGAAGGATTTTTTTTTTTCCTTCCTCTCCATGAAGTCAGCCAGAAAACTTTTTTATTGGAATGGGAGAATCCCAAAACTGGACGTAAAACTCAGCTCACATTGTGTGTACTACCCCAGGGGTTCAAGAACTCCCCTACTATATTTGGAGAACAGCTGGCAAAGGATGTGGAGTCTTGGGAACCCCCACCAGGAGAAGGACAGCTGCTTCAGTACGTGGATCACCTCTTAATAGCCACCCACGCCCAAGAGGCATGTGTGGATTGGACGGTGAGCCTCCTAAACTTTTTGTGCCTGCAGGGGTACCGGGCATCCCAAAAGAAAGCCCAGATGGTGAAACAGTGATTTACCTGGGCTATGAAGTAAGTGCTGGACAAAGGACCTTGGGCCAAGACCATAAGGAAACAAGATGCCAAACCCCAAAACCCCAGACAGGGAAAAAACTGAGAACCTTTGTAGGCATGACGGGGTGGTGCAGACTGTGGATTTATAATTATGGATTGCTCGTTAAACCCCGTACACCCTTATCATGGAAGGGAGCAGGGATCTTCAGTGGAAAACAGAAGCAACACGAGCCTTCAACCAACTGAAGGCTCTTATGTCAGCTCCAGCCCTGGGACTTCCAGATGTGAGTAAACCATTTTATCTGTTTTCTCACAAAAAACAAGGGATTGCTCTGGGAGTACTAGCACAGGACCTGGGGCCGTACCAGAGGGCAGTCGCCTCCCTCTCCAAACAGCTGGACACGGCACCCAAGGGGTGGCCAGGGTGCCTCAGAGCTGTTGCAGCAGTAGCAGTGAACATCCAAGAAATACGCAAATCCACCCTAGGCCAGAAGATGACCGTGCTAGTATCCCACACAGTCCTAGAGGTGAAAGGGGAACATTGGCTTTCCCCACACAGATTTCTGAAGTACCAGGCCATACTGGTAGAACAAGATGATGTTGAAATCATGTTAACTAATATTGTGAACCCAGCTTCTTTCCTCAGTGGGACTATGGGAAAGCCAGTGATCCACGACTGCCTGGAGACCATTGAAGCCACCTACTGAAGTCACCTGGATCTGAAGGACATCCCTCTTGAGGATGCTGAGAGCTGGTTCACTGATGGGAGCAGATGTATCATCAGTGGAAAAAGACAAGCAGAGAGGTAATAGACTCTGGACCATTGCCAACAAATACCTCTGCACAAAAAGCTGAAATAATTGCCTTAACCTGGGCCTTAGAGCTGGCAAAAGGAAAATAAATCAACATTTATACAGACTCAAGGTATGCATTTGGAGTGGTACAAGCACATGGAGCAATTTGGAAAGAAAGAGGATTGCTGAACTCACAAGGGAAAAATATTAAACACACAAGAAATACTAAAACTGTTAGATGCAGTTCAGTTACCTGAAAAGGTAGCTATTATGCACATCAGGGCACACTAAAAGTGAGCTCAGAATTGGAAGAAGGAAATATGCTGGTGGACAGAGAGGCAAAAGACACAGCCAAAGGTGAGGTACCGAATGAAAGAGTCGAGGCAGCATTAATTCCAGATGGAAATATCTCTATTAAAGGTAAGCCAATATATAACAAAAAGGATAAAAAAATTATTAAGGAAGAAGAAGCAACTTATAACCAGGAAGGGTGGGCTGTAACCAAGGAATAAAAAGTTGTAGTACCTTCTTACTTGTTGTGGTCACTAGTGCTAAAAGAACATGAGAAAACACATTGGGGAATGGATGCCCTGTGCAATTATTTAAAGGATGGAATTCTGTCTAGAAAATTACAAGGCACAGTTACACAAGTAACTCATCAGTGTGGTCTTTGCCTTCAAACTAATCCTAAAAACTTTCCAAAGCCTGAAGTTGGACAAATTGGAAAAGGCTGTGGACCTGGGCAGCAATGCAAATTGATTTTATGGAATTGCCCAGTAAAGGGGGATATCGTTACTTATTAGTGTTAACAGATACCTTTTCAGGATGGCCAGAAGCCTTCCCTACCCAGACAGCTAAGGCATGAGAGGTGACCAAGGCATTGTAAAAAGAAATAATACCATGTTTTGGAGTCCCAGCCGCTATATCTTCTGATAGAGGGCCACATTTTATCTCGAATATTGTACAGCAAATTAGTCACCACTTGGGAATAGACTGGGAATTGCATATTCCATATCACCCTCAATCCAGTGGCCAAGTAGAGAAAATGAACCATATGATCAAACAACAAATTATTAGGCTGGGGCAAGAGGCCAATTTGCCTTGGCCCTAGGCTCTTCCACTGGCATTATTACGAATTAGAACAAAACCAAGAACAAAAGGGAAATTAAGCCCTTTTGAAATACTGTATGGGAGACCATATGCGGTCCAAGAAGGAATAACCTCCATTCAAGCAGAGGAAGAAAATCTACACAAATACATAGAGGGCCTAAATAAACAACTTAGAGAAACTGGAAAATATGTGGCTGGGGCCCAAAGCAGAGAATTAGATGGACCAGTACATGATGTACAACCTGGGATTAGGTATATGTTAAGTCTTTTGCAGAGAAGGCTTTGGGGCCACAGTGGGAAGGACCATTCCAGGTACTCCTCACCACCTTCACGGCAGTCAAGATCAAAGTATAGAAGGCATGGATCCATCACTCCCGAGTGAAGAAGGCTCCTGAAGAAATTTGGAAAACTGCACCCAGCGACAGAGACCTGAAGCTGAAATTCACCAAGAACAGCGAGTAATGGATGTATAACTATCATGAACATAATGCAAATGGTTGTGACCCTTGTGGTCATTGCCACGACTATAATAAGAGTCAAAGTAACACCACATCAGTACAATGTAACCGAGATTTATTAATGCCAAGGGAAAGCTTACGATCCCTACTCTCATAATGCTTTGAGCAAAATGTTAAGGGTCATGAATGCAACTATGTGGGAAGGGAGAAATGTTTGGGGATGTGAATATGCATTCATACAAAATGGGTTCCGTGAGGCTCACCATCCACCCATGGAACTCGTCCAGGTTGTCCCTAGATTTTCTGTGACAAATGCTTGACCACATGTCCTGAATTTAGACTTGAAATTGAAGGGTGTGCAACAAAAGGGTTTAATCTCGATTTTAACATTACTCAATATTGCATTGAGTTTCACAAAATCAAAGCCAAATCAAACCCACCAGTGTCAGAGAGGGCTGCAACAATCCAAACTCCAATTATTTCAGAGGAAATGAAGCAACCTATAATTCCCATAACTTCTAAAATTTGACAATATGCTGTCAAGAAAACAGAAAACAGTTCAGAGACTGCTAACTAAGCCAAGAATGGTCTCTTAAGCAAGTAGAAATGGGAATGCAAGTAAATGCCTCTGGCATTTGATCATAATGTGCCCCATTTCTCAAAGCTCCTTCTACGGAATGGACAAACTGGTTTCAAAACCGAGACCTCACTGGGATATTAGGAACAGGATTGGGAGTTTTAAATACAATGAATTCGGAGGTGTTAATGAACAAATTGACTGTGATGGGAAGCGATTAAGTTAAATTACAGCAATCTTTGCAATCTTCTTTATTAGCACTAGGTAACAATCATTGGAAACTAATCAAAATATTACCAAAATGGGAAAATATAGAAGAGACAGACCATGAGGTAATAATTAAAGCCCTAGGCACAGCTAGTGTAAACATTTCTCTGGCTCTTGGATGTACTTAAGCACAAATGTGGATGTAGTCAACAACTGCCGCAGTTATCATGGAAGGTGAAGAAGGGATATTCCCTTCTGAAATTCACAAAATTGCTTGGGATAATATCTCTGAAATGGAAAGAGAGCTTCAACCTTGGTGGGTTTTGGTTAATTTTACCTATGACCCTGAGACAAATAAAGTAACAGCTTTTGTTTTAACTATACATAGTGTATCTGTGAGCTTAATACACCCAGTAGTCACTCTAGAATTAAATCATGAAGAGACTGTATTGTATCCTTCTGAACATAGAATGTGGGCACAAGAAATTAAGGGACAATGGCAGACCATTAACCTAGAGCCCTGTTCTATGACGAATCAATTGGGATATATATGTGAGGGAACTTTGGAAAATGACAAAGATACTTGCCTAGACACAAACCAAAGCATTTGCCACTTTGAAATGCATCTAACCAACCAGACAACTTCACTTGTGTAAATAGGACAAGGCTGTGTCTGTCTTAAAACAGCGTGTCCCACCATAATAATAGACAATTCAATCATAGATTAAACTCAATTCAATTTATGTGTTTGCAATTTTGGTAAAATCAAAGGATTCCACTTTTCCTATCAGTCACCTGTAATATCACATCAGTACATAAAGGCAAACCTGGTTATTGTGAAGAAATATTGCCTGCACCTATATGTATGAATTTAACCTAGTCACGCAGCTACTGAAACACCAGGAATGAAGAAAAATTTTAAAAGAGATTCAAGATGCAGGGAAAAGGACTTTGATTATTATACACCTTAACATGGAGACCATAAAAGGGGTTTTTAAATGAGTTGAAGAACATCTGTCTCAGCATTGGTGGGATGTGCTATTTGGATGGTCACCAACTGCAACCAGTTTGCTTAATGCCTTAATTCACCCAATCACTGTGCTGCTTATTTTAGTTAGTGTAATTTTGCTTTTGTCTATTGCTGTACTTCTTGGGAATTGGAAGTGTCCTGGTTTCAAGGACAGGTGTCTGCCAATAAAGGCAGAAGTTTTCCTTTGAAACAGGGACTTTAATTTCACTCCCTCCAAGTATTATAATTGTTTGAATCAAGAACTCTGAGGCAGAGATAAGGGGGTGGGAATAACAGCTCTTTTACTAATACATCTAACCGTACAAGCAGAAACAACAGCAGTTGTTAAAATTACCAACAAAACAGAACAGATAACTTGGTTCCAGTCCTTTCTTTAGCTGCAGCCACGCTCTCTCTGCACTCGGTCCCAGTCCTGCAGACAGAGCAAAGCCCAGCAGCAGTAGAGAAGTGGGTGGGAGCAGAGGCGGGAGGGGGCGGCAGTGGCCCTGCTGGTCTCAGGTGGGAGTGGGCTGGAGAGGGCAGCTCCTCACTCACTGTTTGGGTTCTGGTGGTGTGTTGGTTTCCCCTCAGGGGAATCTCCACATGGACCGGGAATGGAGGGAGCTGTCCCGTCTCCTGGGGCTTCTCCTGTGAGCTGCTGGAACCAATCAGAGAGCTGATTTGGTGATTGACAGCTTGGGAAACCAATGAAAAGTTATTTCGTTTTCACAAATCACAGTGAATCAAGTGCTGGGGGGCTTTTTGTCTTCCAGCCTCTGGAGAAGCGGGGGTCCCCGGCTGGGGCCCCGGCCCGGCTCCGGGCTTGGTCTGGGGCCCAGCCCGGCATCTTGGCCCAGCCCCGGCTCTGCTGGAGGCCTTGCTCAGAACCGTCTCTGCAGGGGGGCCCGGCTCGGCTTGGCTTGGCTCTCCACGTGCTAGAAGGAGGCCTCCAGCTGACTGCATGTCTTTTCACAATCTAGATACAATTTTAACTTCTTAATGCCTAAATAAGATTCTCAATCTCCTGAGCTCCCCTAAATGAGAAGAAATAAAGCATGGAGTCTACAGAGGTCAGCGGAATGAAGATAAAGTTCCTGATGGGAAGAGATTGAAAAGATGCAACTGATAAGTAGCTGAAAACCTTCTTTGTGGGTCTATGAGGTGATTGTGACTTCACTAAAATTCCTTTAAACTGTGAAATATACTTAGGGAAGATGTATGCTTCAAATGAAGACTCTTTTTTGCCTCGAGAAATTGAGCTCTCTGTTTTGGGACTGGAACATGAACAGAGACATTTGATAGATAAGGAGATGAAGAGGATTTTCTTTTTCAGTAGCCTGTCTGTAAAAGTAGCACATCGTAACCCATAACAGGGCTCTGGAAGGACTGTGGGAATGAGAGGAAAATTCATTGTTCTGTATGTCACCAGTGGATGCAGACTCTGAAGGTGAAGACACCCCCTAAGTCTAAAGCAGAAAAATGAACTTTTCTCTCTTAAGTGAACTGAAATGATTATTTGAGTGGATAACTGACTGAAGTGTTCTCTGTATGTAGTTGGTAAGAAATGTGGAATGAAGGGAGGAGGGAATAATCTAAGAATGTTATTATGAATAATTTTTTTTTCATTTCAATAAATTTCTTCTTGTACCTTTTTTTGAGTTTTAAGACTGCATTGTCTTTACTCCTAAATCCTATCTATAAGGGAAATTAAATATTTAAAATTGGCAAACCCTCTAGTCACACCGTGACAGGTGATCAGCTGTGTCCTCAGAGGTAGGAGGCTGTAGCAGGGAAGATGCAGGGCAGGTGATCACAGACCGTCTGGCTCTCCTGTGTTTGGCCGCGTGGCTGGAGATGGGGAGGGGGGGGTTCCTCCTCTTGGCTCCGCTCACTGGAAACACAAGTAACCCCTCCGGAAGCCGCTCCCACCTACCCCTTTTGTCTAGAGTCGTCAAAGGTCCTGGGTGTAACCCGACAAGCTCTGTTAGCATGATAATGGGAAAAATTCTTTAAATTGACACAGTAATAGAAAAACATTCAACCCCCAACAGGAAGATACTACAAGTGGCAGACTTAGCATCGCTATCAAAGACTTATGACTTGGTCTTAAGAGATCACTGCCATGTGTCTTAGATAGATGAAGACATTTATTTTACTCCATATTGAGTAAAATAAATTACTCATTTCAAAGAAGAAGTGAGGAATGAAACACTAATCTTAGAAATATTAGGATTGTAGTTAAAAGTTAGCTGTTTACTAGAATTAATTAAAAAGTAAAATGATAGATAGACCTTGCTGAAAATAAATAAAAGTCAGAAGCTAGAAAGAAAACCTGGCTTGAGGTAGTTATCTGAATCTTAAATAAATGATTGTCTCTCATCTTATGTTCTCTCAGCTGTGCTTACAATGGGAAAAGATGAAACTAGTAAGCAGACCCAAAGAAACATAGACAATGCAACCAGAAACCCATTCTTTGGAAAACTGGACTATCCCCAGAAATAATTCGTATTGGCATTGATAGAAAAGGTCAAAATTTTAGGGTGAGGAAGACTCACCTTACTTCCTCCTGTTAAGACCCACCCCACGAAAATGATCCCGTACTTTAATTTAAGAAGTCAATCACGTATGCTTAATATCTATTCAAGCTAATTACCATAGGAAGTGGGCATGGAAGGGGCTGTTATTATGAATATGCATTTAAGTCCTTCGTCAATAAATAGACTCTCTGATCACTTGTGATTTTGCAGTGCGTATTAGAGGATTACCTCACGCTACTGCACAGCCCTGAATAAACATACACTTTCTAACTTTAAATTGTTAAAGAGTGTTTTGTCCATCATAGTTGAGTATCGGTATTAGACCAATACTCTTATTTTGGTAGATCACCAGGGCATGTGGAACCCAGTGTCCATGTGACACAGCACAGCCTCATGAAAACATGGGGACCATTGTGACACAATGGAATCTCATGGAAGCAAGTGTCAATTGTGAACATGGCATGGCCTCATGGAACCCAGGTGCAAGTAGGACCATACCATGGCTCATGGAAGCAAGGGGCCATGAGACACAGCGGGGCCCCATTGAACCAAATGACCATTGTGACTCCATGGAATCTCATGGAACAAACTGTCAGATGTAACACAGCAGGGTGTCATGGAACACAAGTGCCACTGGGACATTGCCGCTGCTCATGGAACCAAGTGTCCATTGTGACATACTAGGCCTAATGAACACAGGAGACCATTGTGTAGGCAATGGAACGTCGAGAACCCAAGGCTGCAATGTGACACAAAGTGACCTCATGGGACCAAGGAGACCATTGTGAGGCAATGGAATGTACTGGAAGAACAGGTAAATTTTCAAGACAGAAGGGCCTGATGGAACCCAGGTGCCAATGGGACATTTCCAGGGCTGGTGTAAGCAAGTGTCCATTGTGACAGAGACAGGCCTAATGGAACACATGAGAACATTGTTACCCAATGGAATCCCATGGAACCAAGTGTCCACTGTTTCACGGTGCAGCCTCATAGAGTGTTGGAGACCATTATGTTGTAATGGAATATCCTGAAACTGTTGTGACAAACCTGGGCTTTATAAACCCAAGGAGACCACTGTGATGCAATCAAATCTCAAGGAACCAAGGGTCAATTGTCACCACATCAGGTTCTCAGGAAACTAAGGAGAACATCGTGACACAGTGAAATCTCTAGAAACCAAGGCTTTATTTTGACAAAGTGGAGCCGAATAGGAGACAAGAGCCACTGGGACACTGCCAGCTCTTGTGGAATCCAGTGTCCGTTGAGACACAGGCAGGTCATGGAAACATAGGGAGTGCTGTATGCAATGGAATCAAAAGTCAATTCTGACAGAGACGGGCCAGATGGACCACAGGGGCCAGGGAAATTTGGACAGGTATAGTAGAAACAAGACACCATTGTGGCAGATCAAGGCCTCATGGGGTGTGGGAGAGTTCTGTGTCACAATGGAACCTCATGGATGCAACAGTCAATTGTGACACGGCACGGCCTCCTGGAACCCTTTTGGCATTGGGAAACTGCCAGCTCTTGTGGAATCCAGTGTCCTTTGTGACACAGCACAGCCTCATGGAAACATGGGGACCATTGTGATGCAATGGAATCTCATGGAAGCAAGAGTCAATTCTGAAAATAGGATGGCCTCATGGAACCCGGAGCAATTGGGACTGTGCCATGGCTTGTGGAAGCAAGGGGACATTGAGACACAGTGGAGCCTCATGGGACCCAGCAGATTGTGGGGAAATGGATACTCACACAGCAGGGCCCCATTGTGACAAAGTGCAGCATCACAATGGTTTCCTGGCTTCCATGAGTCCCTGCTCTGTTTACAATTAACATTTTGTTCCCCAAGATCCCATGGTGTCACTGCGCTCTCCTGTGATTCACGGGGCTGTGCTGTGTCACAGTGGACACTTGCTTCCTCCAAGGCTGGACATGTCTCAGTGGCACCGGGTTTCCATCAGGCTGCACTGTCACAATGGGGCCTTGGTTCCATGAGAATCCATTGCATCACAATGTTCTCCTTAGTTTTATGAGAGCCTGGTGTGTTGACAATTGACCCAAGGTTTCTTGAGATTCCATTTCATCACAGTGGTCTCCTTGGTTCCATCAGGCCCAGGTTTGTCCGAACAGAGCCTTGTTTACATGGCTTTCCAGTGCATCACAATGATCTCTTGCATTCCATGAGGCCCTTCTGGGTCACAGTGGAGCCTTTGTGCCATGCTTTTCCATTGCAACACAATGATCTCCATCATTCCATGAGGCCTTGCTGTAAAACAGTGAGCACTTGGTTCCATGAATTTCCATTCCATCCATCTCCAAGGATTTCTTGCATTCCATGACGCCCTGCAGTGTTGCCATGGCGTCATTGTTCCATGTGTTCCCATTGTGACATAATGGTCTCCAGCGCTCCATGAGGCTGCGCCATGAAACTGTGGAGACTTGGTTCCCTGAGATTCCATATTGTCACTGTCAGGAAAATCCATAAGCATCACAGGTTTATGTCCAAAAAAGAGACAGAGCACACCTTCAACTTTATTTGAATAAAGGGAGAGAGTTCACCTGGGTACACGCTCACCGTGCTTTCTCTCTCGAGCTTTCAGAGGGTGCAGCCTCCCTTTATCCTAAACTCCTGGCCACCGTTGCCCTCTTCCTTTACCCATGGCCCAAGGTACTAAGAAGGTACGGTCTTCCCAATGCATGTACCCCATATTTCCCCTCGAACCTGGAATTTCCCCCCAAATTAAGTAGTTCAGGTTTGTGCAGACCCTTGTCTTTTTCAGGAGCCAAGCTGTCTGGGCCTGGTAACAAACCTGCTGCCCAAAGTCAGTAGAAACATTACAACACATTTCAAAGGTCTTAACACCAATCCCTTCACCCATCAAATGATTTGTAAAGACATTAGCACACATCTTTCCTCTCAGATTGATGTTTCCTGTGCTGGTGACAGTCTTTTAAGCCTAACCTTCAGCCTGTAAGGAAAATGAATCCACAAACACCAGAGATTGATGTCCAAAAAGGAGACAGAGGAGTCCTTTTTGCTTTCTTTGAATAAAGGGAGAGGCCATGGGGCATTCTCCTGGGATCTCTCAAATTTTTGGAGGACGCAGCCTCCTTTTTATCCTACTTTCCTGGCTGCATTTCCCTCTCTCTTTCCCCAATGGCTGAGGTACTTGAGAAGCCCAAACTTCCCGGAACACCTGACGCCTGAGATTCCTCTCTAATGCATAGCCCTCCCTTTTAATTTTTAATTCTTACAGAATTCATAGTTTCCACCCCCCCACCCCCACCATCGCTTCTTTCATGTTTCGATATCCAATTTCATTTACCAGCAAACCTACAGGGTTTTTGTAAAGGCAAATCTTATTTCCCATTCATCAATCAGTGGAATGCCTCCCATTGTTTCTTTTATCTCTTAGTGCTAACTCTATTTACCAACAGATCTACAGCTTGTTTGAAAAGACAAATGCAACATTCTTCTCAAACCTGACCTCTCTGTTGTTGCAGTTCCATGGACAGAGGTTGTTGTGTCTTCCCCCTTCTGTGTGCAGGCTGGTGTTCAGCCATCTCCAGGACAGCAGGGCCCCACCCCACATCACTGTGACCTGGGAAGACAAAAACCATCACTCCAAATGTCTGCTTCTCCTCTTTCTTCCCAGGCATTTGGCCCTGACAGTGAGGTATTCTGCTGGGTGCCACAGGAAAAAGGAGACCACTGTGACCCTGTGGGTAACATGGAACCAAACGCCAATTGTGACACTACAGAACCTCACGAAACCAAGGAAATCCCTGTGACCCTGTAGGGTTTAATGGAACCAAGAGTTCATTGTGACACAGCGGGGCTGTGTGAAGGCAAGGAACCATTTTGACACTGTGAATCCAAGAAGACTCTTGTGACATTGGGGGCAACTCATGGAACCAAAGGTCCACTGTGACATTGTGGGGCCTCATGAAACCTATGGGCCACTGTGACACTGAATGGCCTTGTGGAACCAAGGAGACCATGGTGACACTGTGGGGCCACATGGAACCAAGGATTCCATTTCTACACTCAAGAATGTCATGGAACCAAGGGTTTGTTGTGACACTAAGACCATTGTTGAGAGTACAGAATCTCAAGGAACCAAAAGTCAATGTGACAGATCAAGGTCTCATGGAAGCAAAAATATCATTGTGACACTGTGGGGCCCCATGGACACAAATCTCCATTGTGACAGCACAGAACCTCATGGAGCCAAAAAGAGCATTATGACACTGTGCAACCCCATGGAAGCAAATATCCATTGTGACACTACAGAGCCTTACAGAACCAAGAGTCCATGGTGACAAAAAAAAAGGCCTTGTGGAATCAAGGAGCCCAAAGGTCTAAAAAATTCCTTTCATGGTTCTGCCTTGGGAAAGGGGAACCTCTTCCAGCTTCGGCTGCCACACTAATTGAAAGTGTCTTTTTTGAATGAGAAAATTCAAGAGCTTTAGATTGCTTAAAATAGAGAGGAAAAAAAAGGGGGAAAACTTATTTTTGGCTGTGTGCAGCATGTTCTCCAAACAAAGCAGGCCCCAGGTGAGTGCGGACGAACAGGAGGAGGATGGGGAATGTGCAGGAAGGTTGTCCAAACTGGGTCAGATCTCAAGGCACAGCTTCTCTGATCTGACCAGACCTCCTGAGGAGAGACCCTGGATGAACATCAATCACAGAATGCTGCAATCACCTCTGCTCTAAAGTGAACAGAAATAAAAGGCATCCATTAAAATAGGAATGTGCATTTCTTTGAAGCTCTTTGAAATATTTCTCCTTAACTCTATTAGGAAACCTTCCTAATGAACTGCACCAGACCAGAAGGAAATCAAGGCAGAGCCATGGTTTGTCAGGACTTGCTTGATCCCAATGAGCCCCATGGTGCATTTGGAGCTGAACCCTTGAACCTCAGGGCCTGAGAGGAGATTGCACAAACCTTTCCATGAGTCAAAGTCAGAAGAAAATCTCAAAGTGTCTCATAGCATTAATGGGACCCACTGATGTCCATCCCCGTCACAGGCTCCTCATGAACTCCTTGGAGGAGAGAATTGGAGTCCAGGATTGCCCAAAAACCTCTCAGAGAGTCAGAGAGGAAAGGAATATCCTAAGTACCTTTAAAACATTGAGTATTTCAAAGTATTAATGAGCCCCAGTGAGTGTCAATACAAAGCTCTCAAGGGACTTCTTAAATCAGATAATTGTGGCCATGACTGCATAAACTACTTAAAGAGTTGGTGTCAAATGGGAAACTCCAAGTACCTAAAAAACACCTGAGTACCTTGAAACATTACTGAGTCCCACTGAGTATCATTACTGACAAAGCCACTCAAGAGACTAATGAAAGCAGGTAATTGGAGGCCATAATTGCACAAAGCTCTCAGAGACTCCAAGGCAAAAGCAAAACCAAAAGTCCTTTAAAAAACCTGCAGTCCCTGGGAGCATGAAGGAGCCCCCAGGGCCATTCCTGACCAAGGCTCCCCAGGGACTGGTCCCAGCAGATCCTTGAGGCCACTGGGGTGTGGGGGGATGGTGAGGGCAACACAAGGGGTGACAGTGCCCAGCCTTGCTGGGGCTGTGCCAGGAGGCCCCAGTGGCTCAGGACAAGGTGTCTCCTCAGAGCCCTTGGTGGCACAGACCCTGCTGTGCCCCAGGGCACCAAGACTTGGCTTCTCTTTGTCCCCACCTGTCATCTCTGCCTACAATTTCCTCTTCTGACTGGAACATAGGGACACTTTTGCACTTCTGTTCCTCCCTGGGACCCATTAAAACTTCAAGCAACTTTGGAGTTTTAATCTGACTTGGAACTCTTGAGAGATTTCTACACCTCCCTCTCAGGGACAGATGTTCAGGGCGTAAGCACAACCCCCCAAGAGGGTCATTAAATTCCTTGTGCTGTGTCTGTGCTGCTAAGCTGGGCTGGGCTCCTGGTGAAGAGGGTCACCTGAGCAAACAAGAAGAGCTTCAAAACCACATTTCTCTTGCTGAGCAGCTCTTCTCAGAGCCCAGCAGGGCTGGGGCTCTGATTGCAGCCACCCCGGGCACAGCACAGAGGCACAGAGAGTTTCAATCAGCTGTTTCTGGGAAGATGCTGGGAAGTGACTGGGGCAGAATCACTCCCAGCCATTGACACAGGAAGCCTCTGGCTGCAGGACAAGGCAGCTGCAGCTCCTGCAGTGATCTCCTAAAGCTGGTACATCCCAATGCCTGCAGACTCGGTGAGTACATTCTATGATTCTCTCTTGTGTGGAGCAGCCAGGGGTGCCCAGGGCTGTGCTGCAGAGCAGGGTCCTGCAGCCCAGGGCACTGTGCTGGGGCAGGGACTCTGCTGCCAGCCAGGGACAGTTCTCAGCCAGCCCGGGGAGCTGCTCCCAGCACTGGGGCACAGGGTCTGGGTGGAAGGAAAGAGCTCGTATGGCTTGGAAGTGTTCTCCTTGTGTGGTGAGGATGCTGCATTGTTCAAGACTGCTCCAAGCATGACATTTACTGCAGAACATTTTTAAGTAGACTATACAGGGAGCACAGCAAATCAGGGGCTGCATAAAAGGGAAAATCCTGCTATTTAATCTGGATGGGAAATTGCACACTGATATTCATCTCTTGGTTCAGAATGAGAAACATTTTTAAAAATTCTCTCAAATCTCAATAAAGTAGTCAGTGACAGATATCATCACAGGGTCCCTTACAGGCAGCACCAGAGTTGCTTTTCCAGCCACCTCAGGGCTGCTGTGATGATGCCAACAGAACCTGCAATGACAGAGCTGGCCCTGGGCAGTGCCCTATGCTGGGAGGGGTCTGCAGAGCAGAGCTGAGCCCCCAGGACTGGATTGGCTCTGGCAGCAGTGGGAGGGCCCAGCCCTGGGCACATGGAAGCAGCTGCTGGCAGGGACAGCTCCAGGCTGCAGAGCCCTGGGCAGACAGTGGGGGGAAACTGCCACCAAGCTAAGCTGGGATATTTAAAGTCCTCTCCAAACTGAACAATTCCATAATTGCTTTTTTTACAGATCCCCATTCCAAGACACAGCAAATGTCCAACAGCAGCTCCATCAGCCACTTCCTCCTACTGCCGTTGGCAGACACGCGGCAGCTGCAGCTCCTGCACTTCTGCCTCTTCCTGGGCATCTCCCTGGCTGCCCTCCTGGGCAACGGCCTCATCATCAGCGCCGTAGCCTGCGGCCACCACCTGCACACCCCCATGTTCTTCTTCCTGCTCAACCTGGCCCTCAGCAACTTGGGCTGCATCTGCACCACTGTGCCCAAAGCCATGCACAATTCCCTCCGGGACACCAGGAACATCTCCTATGCAGGATGTGCTTCACAGGTGTTTCTCTTTATGTTCTTCATGTCAGCAGAGTATTCACTCCTGACCATCATGTGCTACGACCGCTACGTGTCCATCTGCAAACCCCTGCACTACGGGACCCTCCTGGGCAGCAGAGCTTGTGCCCACATGGCAGCAGCTGCCTGGGCCAGTGCCTTTCTCTATTCACTGCTGCACACAGTCAATACATTTTCCCTGCCCCTGTGCCATGGCAATGTCCTGGGCCAGTTCTTCTGTGAAATCCCACACATCCTTAAGCTCACCTGCTCAAATTCCTACCTCAGGGAATTTGGGCTCATTGTAATTTCCATCTATTTAGCACTTGGTTGTTTTGTATTCATTATTTTCTCCTATGTGCAGATCTTCAGGGCTGTGCTGAGGATCCCCTCTGAGCAAGGACGGCACAAAGCCTTTTCCACCTGCCTCCCTCACCTGGCCGTGGTCTCCCTGTTCCTCAGCACTGGTATATTCACCTACCTGAAACCCCCCTCCATCGCCTCTCCATCCCTGGATCTGGCAGTGTCAGTTTTGTACTCGGTGGTTCCTCAAGCCCTGAATCCCCTCATCTACAGCCTGAGGAACCAGGAGCTTAAGGCTGAAGTGTGGGGACTGATGATAGGATGCTTTCAGGAACATTAAACTGCTGCCAAGTTTCTGAAAATCACTTGTAATAAAAGCCATATTTGATAATTCTGGTTTGGTTGTGAGGTTTTTTTTCCTTCAATTTTGTTTTTTATTATAGTCTATAAAGAAATGCCATTGTCTATACCATTTCTTACGTGGATTTTCTCCACCTTTCTGGTGGCAAGGACTGTATCAATGAGGGGCTGTGTTCTTGGTGGCTTTAAACAAAATAAAGGATCTGTCTCCCAGCAAAGTTTACCCCAGATATATCCCTTTTCTTCCCTTCTCTGGAGCTGCAGCAGCAGTATCTGTGTGCAGAGCTGGGGCAGATCAGTGCTGGCACAGCAGCTGTGCCCAGCAGCAGCAGCACTTTATGTTGCCAGTGCTGCTCCCGTGCCACTGCCCCGCTGCCCTCCTGCCCCTCGTGTTGCTGCAGGGCCTGAGTGCTCTCGGGGCTGGGCACAGCCCTGGGGGTGGCAGTGCTGGGGCTGCAGCAGGGACAGGCCATGAGCACTGCTGGGGCAATGCTGATGCCTCAGGGCAGGGTCTGGGGGCTCAAGGTTCCTTGCCCAGGCTCTCTCCAGAACACTTGGCCAGGCCAATGCTGAGCAGAGAAAACCCCCATGAACAGCCCCAGGCTGGCCATGGGCAGGCTGGGGGCAAACAGCATGGCTGGTGCTCTGAAAGGTCCCTGCAAGGGGGAGACCCTGGCAAGGAGCAGCAGAGCAGGGGCTGATCCATCCCCACTGCGCTGGACAGCCCAGGGCAGTGTCCCAGAGCATCTTCATGTACCTGCAAACAACATCCCCCCCTCTGCAGCCCTGGACTCTCCCCCAGCTCACACAGGTGCCACATCCTTGCAGGCACAGACACAGCAGCACTGGCTCAGGAGCCCCTGTTTGCACTGCACAGAGCAGGTGTCAGCACCCCCATGGTGCTGCTGTGGGGAGATGGAGCTGAGTGAGCACAAATGCCATCACCCCTGGGGCCAGCAAGGGCTGGGGGACACCAGGGAAACCACTCAGGTTTATCGTGGCCTCTGAAGTCAGCCAGAAAACTTGTTCCCAGGAGCTGTGAGTTTCCTGTCCCATTGCAGACGTTGCTCAGTCAGGGCTGCCTGGCAGCCACCCTCAAACTGCCCTGAGCATTTCCTTTCCTTCTTCACCTTTGCTTTCTTTCCTCATTCCTGATTCATATTTCTCTTTCCCAATCCTGTCCCCTCCCCTGCAAACAGCCCATCCCTGTTGGTCCTTTCCTCTCTGGACACACTCCCTATTTCAGTTCCTAAATTGGCACCACGGGAACATTCCTTGGAGATCAGGATCATCCTACAAGTGCTTCAGGAATTGTCTGCAGGCTCCTGCAGTGCCTCGTGCTACTCCCTGGTCAGAGGCACCACAGGCCAGGGGAGCACATCTGGGCTGGTGTGTCTGGGTGTGGGGCCCCCTGTTCTGGGCAATGAGGAGGGGCTGGAGAGGCTCTGCAGGACTGACAGGATGGGCTTTGAGGCTGTGTGGAGAAGCTGAGGGACCTGGGCTGCTGGACCTTGTGAAAAGAAGTCTCAGGTCTCATCCTGCAACTGCTCCAGGGGTGCTTTCAGAGAATCACAGCACCAGCCAGGCTGGAAAAGTCCTTATAGATCATCAAGTCCAACCTGTGCCCTGACAACACCTCATCTCCCTGAGCCTCCTCCAGGATAAACAACCCCAGCTCCCTCAGCTATTCCTCCAAGACTTGTTTTCCAGACCCCTCACCAGCCTTTTTGCCCTTCTCTGGACATGCTCCAGCCCCTCCATGTCCTTCTGAAATTGGGGGGCTCAGAACTGTTCACAGCACTCGAGGTGCTGCCCAACCAGTGCCGAGTAAAGGTGAAGAATCACTGCCCTGGTTCTGCTGGCCACACCATTCCTGATCCAGGCCAGGAGCCATTGGCTTTCTTGGCCACCTGGGCACACTGCTGGCTCATGTCCAGCCTGCTGTCCATCAGTGCCCCCAGGTCCCTTTCTGCCTGGCTGCTCTCCAGCCACTCTGTCCCCAGCTTGTAGCACTACAGGGATTGTTGTGATCGAAGTGCAGGACCTGGGACTTGGTCTTGTTAAACCTCACCTTGTTGGATTTGGGCCATGGATCCAGCCTGTCCAGGTCCCTCTGCAGAGCCCTCCTACCATGCGCAGATGAAATATCCCAGCCAACCTGGTGTCTCCATGCTTCCATGAGGCCCTGCACTGTCACAATGGTCTCCATGACTCTATGAGGCCTTCCAGTGTCACAATGTCTCTTGGGTTCCATGGGACCCTTGGTGTCACAAAGTCCCTTGGATCCATAGGCCCCACAGTGTCACAATGGCCTCTTGGTCCCAAGATGGGCCACAGTGTCAAACATGTTTCCTTAATTCCAGGAGTCCCTGATGAGCAGCACTGGCCCCTTGGTTCCACGGGGCCCTGCAGTGTCACAATGGTCCCATCATTACACAAGGTCCTGCTCTGTCACAATGCTCTGCACGGACCCACAAGGCCCTGCAGTGTCCCAGTGGCCTCTTGGTTCCATGAGGCCTCTGAGTGTCACCATGAATTCCTTGGTGCTGCAGTGTCACAATGGAGCCCTGGTTACACAAGATCCTGCAGTGTTACAGGGACCCTTGGTTCCATGGGGCACCATAGTGTCACAATTGTTCTCTCAGTTCCAAGAGTTCTTGCAGTAGAGCAATGGCCCCTTGATTCCATTGGGCCCCAGGCTCTCACAGGACTGTCCTTGGTTCTGCAGTGTCACAGTGGCCTCTGTGATTCCATGAAGACCCAGACTCTCACCATGGACTCCTTGCTTCCATGTAGCCCCACAGTGTCACAGTGGCCCCTTGGCTCTGTGTTGTGATGATGTACACAGTGTCACTCTGGTCCTCTCAGTTCCATGAGGCCCTGCAGTATCACAATGGCCCCTTGCTTCCCCAGGGCCCTGCAGTGTCACAATCATCCCAGAATCGCCCAGGCTGGAAAAGACCTTGGGGAGCATCTAGTCCAACCTGTGACGAAACACCAGCTTGTCACCCAGACCATGACACTCAGTGCCACATCCAGTCTTTCCTGAAACACTTCCAGGGACAGTGACTCACCCACTTCCCTGGGCAGCCCATTCCAATGCCCAGTCACCCTTTTATTCATGAATATTTCCTAAAGTCCAGCCGAAAACTACCCTGGTGTATCTTACGACAATATTGTTTTGTCCTTTCATTGTTCCCTGACAGAAGAGCCTCACCTTTACCTGTCTGCACCCTCCTGCCAGGCAGTTCTAGAGTGATGAGGTCTCACCTGAGCCTCATCTTCTCCAGGATAAACATCCTCAGCTCCCTCAGCTACTTCTCACAGGACTTGTGTTCCACACCCCTCACCAGCTTTGTTGCTCTTCTCTGGATTGGGGGGGCCAGAACTGGACACAGCACTCAAAGTGGAGCTTCACCAGTACTGAGCACAAGAGAAGAATGACTGTCCTGGTCCTGCTGGTCACACCATTCCTGATCCATAGGGGTTCCAGGGCTTGGATGAGGGGAATGGTGAGGAAGGAGTAGGGACAAAGTGTTATTTATGGTCATTCTTCAAGGATCTTGATTTTCATATCTATTCAGACTGCACTGGAAAGTGCTGAGGGTCAATATCAATTGGACATTGTTGATATCAATGTAGAAAGAGGAAAAGACAAGACAAAACAGTTCTCTCTCCATTATTTCAACATATTTTATTAACTTTGAATACACTTCTGAAATCTGACTAATTAACCACAAAATAATTGAAAACTAAAATTATTCCCAGGGGCTTCTCTTGTTTGCCTTCTTTGAAAAAATGTTTATCAGCGTTTGTCTTGCTGAATTCCTGAACTGAAGAAGTCAAGAAAGAAGAGGCCTCTGGAGTTGTAAAATTCATCATCATCCTCCAAGTCACTGAGGATCCATCCTCATCAGAGCAGCAATGAACAGAAATGGGCACAGTTTTTGGCTGCCAGTCACGGTCCGCCCAACCCGAGCGAGAGTCGTGACGGGTTCTTTTATGGATCTCAGAGCACAAAAGACAGAGCAGGGGACAAAACCAGTTTACTTCTACAGAAATGCACTTAATTTAATGCCAACCAAAATGTGATAGGGGGACAGAGAGAGAGAGAGAAAGAGAAAAGGGGGTCAGGATTATAGCTACCAAGACGGGCAGACGAATCCTCGTGGAGCCAGCCAATAGATGTCTGTTGCCATCTGGGGAGATCTCGGGGTCTCTTCTGAGAAAGTCACTTTTATAGTCCTTTCCCAAAGCGAGTGGCTTCTGGCCAAAAGGTGGGAAGATTTATGGACTATTGTATGTGGAGCTCATTACCCTGAGGAACAGGTGGAAACAGGACGTTTCAAGGAGCACCAAACCATCTTTGTTATTATGAACACACGCAGGGCAGCCCATACTGACCAGTCCATTGTCCTTCCATCTGTGGGAGCTTTGTTGAGTCAGCGCCCCGTGACTAGTTGTCATGAGAAACCAGTCCTGGTAGGCATCACCTGCGGAACAGTCACTTGGTGTTCCTCCCATCCCTGGCCAGCGCAGGCCTCAGGCGAGGGTCGTTGGGCAGAAACAGACGAGAGGCTCACACGGACTCTCATATCACCCTGTGACCAAGGAGCGTCGCTGAGAAACTCCATCAGCATGATGTTGTGACCTTGTAGCATCTTCAGGACCCGTCATTGGTAGCGTATCCCAAGAACAGGGAAAGGGAAAACAAAAAACCAGGGTTAAGAAGAAAAAGGGAAAAGGAAAAGGAGAAGGAAAAGGAAAAGGAAAAGGAAAAGGAAAAGGAGAAGGAAAAGGAAAAGGAAAAGGAAAAGGAAAAGGAAAAGGAAAAGGAAAAGGAAAAGGAAAAGGAAAAGGAAAAGGAAAAGGAAAAGGAAAAGGAAAAGGAAAAGGAAAAGGAAAAGGAAAAGGAAAAGGAAAAGGAAAAGGAAAAGGAAAAGGAAGGAAAATCAACAGGAAAATAATAAAGTAAAATAATCACATCAAAATTGATTAAAATAATTTTTAGCTAAAATAACTTTCAAACAATTAAAATTAATCGATAAAATAACATCCAAACAATTAAAATTCAAACAATTAGAATTAAAACAAATCAATAAAATGACATTCAAACAATTAAAATTAAAAGAAATCAGTATATGTTTTATGATTAAAACAATTATTTTCCACAACCATTTTCAATTAAAAGCTTAACATTTACTAAAACTAATCATACCAATTATAACAAGCAACAAATAATTCTAATCAGTTTGCTGTTAAAGGCCTGACTTTTACTGCTCGTGTAATTTGTCTGGTGTCAATAACTTTAGGGGTGTCTTTAGCAATTGGAGTAGTGATCAAATTATGTGCTTCCATTGTTGATGCCAATTGTGTCAGCCATTTTACCATTCTCCAATTCAGAATGTATAGAATGACTGACAAAACAAAACTGATCAAAACCAAAATCAATAGCACAACGATGGGATGACACAATTTGTTTAGGATGCCAGTAGCAGTAGGTGACCACCCAAAAAGAGTATCCCACCACCTGAGTTCAGCATCCCCTTTTACCCTTTCTAAAACCCGATGTATTTCTTTCACATTGTGATGAACTGTCACCAGGGTCTTCTGTCCATTTTTCTTGATCTTTCCCAAGATCCCAATTAAGTCCTGGTGAAGCAACAATTGTTTTATCAAAGTGAGGTTCATCCCGATGGGAGCAGGCACTAACTGATGAATCAGTGTAAAATTGGATTGCAAAAGGTGATAAGACATAACTGGAGCAGTATAGGAAAAGTCACAGCCCATGATCATGGTCAAATTACAAACACAGAAATTTAAATTATTTTTTAGATCCACTGTTACATTTCCTACAAACACTAAGTTGCAAGCAGTTTTTACACACACATCCATTTCCTATGTACACCAGCACTGTTGCAGGAGTCTCATCAAGGTGTATTTCAAAATGACAGATATTTTGCTGTGTGTCTAAACAGATGTTTTGGGCCACAATGGCATTGCTTTCACAAATGAAACCCTGTTGCTCCTGAACAACCCAAGATTCCAAATTAACAATTTGCCATTTCTCATCAATTTGACAGGCCCATCCTCTATGCTCGAAAGGATAGAGAATAGTTCCATTGTGATCCAATCCTAATGCAATGATGGGGTATATCAAATGCACTGAAGCGTTGCGTATTGTCAACACAAAGGCTGTGGCTGTGTTTGTGCTGGGGCTGTAGGTAAAATTCACCAAATTCCACCAGGACTGAAACTTCCTTTCAAAATCATTAGTGTTGCCCCAAATTACTGTCTGGATTTCAGTAGGGAAGATGCCTTCTTCCCCTTCCCTTATAATTGAGGCAACAACTGTTTGCATCCAAAGCTGTGCCTGGATACAGCTGAGGGCTAAGGAGATGTTGTTTTGAGCAGTACCAAGAGCATCAATTATCAATTTCTGATCATTTACATTTGCCTTTTCCCAATTTGGTAAAATATTTGATAATAACCACTCTTGCGTCCCCAGGGCTGTTAAAGAGGACTGCAGAGGTTGTTTCAATTTGGTCAGGTCTCTGGTGGTGGCAACCAATTTGTTTACTAATACCTCTGAATCAATGCTATTTAAAATTCCCCATCCTGTTCCCACAACACCGGTTATGTCTCTTGTTTGTTTCTTGAAAGGATCCTCCTGGTTTTGTAACTAGGTTGTTTGTCCATGCCAAGAAAAGGTGAACAGGCTGGCTGAATTACTGAGACATTGTTTTGCATTGGCAATTTGACTTGTTTAAAAGATCAGGCTGAATTAAAAAATATTTGCTGTTGGCCAGTTTTCTGAATTACCCAAGGTCCAATTTCAAAAATTTTCAGGCTCAGTATAACCGGTGGTTGGGTAGTAGGTGTTACAACATTGACATCAAGTTCTCCTTTATATTTTGTATTGTTTTTCCCACACATAATTTTTGGGAAAATTGTACAACAGTTCAATTTTGATTTTGAATCTTCACAAAATAAAACACAACTGTTAAAGTCCTGTGCCATAACTGTATTCAGGTTTGATGAGGGATTCAGCAATTAATCTTCACTTTCCATGGTATTATTCTGTTAAAAGTAAACACAACAGAATCTGCCACAAAGAGGCAGGAGGTTAAAATGATGGAACTATGCAGACAGAAATTCTGTTAACTTCCCAATCATTTTGCTGCCAAGAAGGAAGCCACTCTGTACCTCCTTTAAACACAAAATGAGAGTCAGTGTAGTTGCAAACAAAGGAGGCACTCTGCACTTCAAGCTGAAAAACACCCCAAATAACCATCAGCACTCCAAGCCAAGAGTCACCCCATCCCCCAGCAATAATTTGCTCAGCAGAAGCATTAGTGAACGAAGAATTAGTGAACAGAGACTGTTTGGGGGAGAAAGCAGAGGCTACTTTAATTATTGAGGCAGGTTTGTCATCGCTGTTGCCCAACGTCTCAGTTTCTGTTATTGCCAGATTTTTTACAGTTCCTTCTGTTACTGAGGATTTCTGGGCCACCCTGTCACGGGGGGTAGTACCAGTAGTTGCTGTCTTCAAAAACTTCACATCCTGAGAAGCTTTTTGAATTTTTTCTGAGGCAATTTGCAAGTTAGGGCTTTCTAGGTGTGAAATTATTTTCTGTCGCACATCCCTCACTTCTTCTTTTTCTTCTCTTCCTATCAATACATCATCTATGTATTGGTACACAGCTACAGTGTCAGGTCTGGGTTTTTGGACTGGCCATACAGGGGAGTTTTGCAAGTCTTGAATAACTGGTTTGATCTGTACTTTGGCACTAGAGAGGAGAGGGATTTGTTTTACATTTACAGATAATTGCATAGGTGATTTATGGCCAGCAGTGAATTTTATTTCATGTATAATTTGCAAGCAGGCAGCTTTTTAAAAGTTTTCTAGGAGTTGGTCGGGGGTACCAACTAAAGCTACAAGGTTTCCCCTTTCCAAAGGGTTAAGCCCCCCTGCCCAAAAAACAGCGTGCTGAGTTAGGGACCATAAGTTAAATTTGTCACCCATTGTTAAGAGAGCTCCAAGGCCCCAGTGCCCACTGGCTTCTTGTTCACTTAATTTAATTTAATCTTCTCCAGTTAGTGAAACTCTAAAAACATACTCGGTTTCAAATTCTTGGGGGAGATGTGAGTATTCGTTCTTTAATTTGGCCAATTCAGTAGCAGTGTATGCTAATTTTTTGGAGGTTATGTGGGGGTCAAAATCCTCATCGTTCAGGTATCTATATTCCATTTTAACAAGAGGTCTCATTTTAGAGCAGCAATTTTCTAGAACATGTACATGTACTAGTTCTCTCTGTGGGTATATCTGCTTTATGTGATATGTTTCCTTTTCTTCTGTTTCATTAGGTGTATCTGCATGTTGTAAGGCATGTGATAGTTGTAGCAAGTAGTTGTGTTTTCTTTCCTGCTCTGGTTGGTTTTCCAGAGTTTCTATCTGATTTGTTTTCTGTTCTAGTTAGTTTGTTTTCTCCTGTAATAGTTTTTGCAAAGCTTCCACCAGGTTTTGCAAGGAGTCTATCACTGCATTTTCCTCACTGACTCGTTTAAAACGAGATTCTACATCAGCTGAAAGACAAGCACCAAGAACTGAGCAACGTGTGGTTTTATTTTTGTTGCTCAGTTTGAATTTTGTTTCATGTTGCAAGGAATGTATTCTATCAATTACATTTTCTAAATTAAACCAATTACTGTGTGCCCAGTCTTCCCCCCCTTGGGAGGGTCTGACATTATACTTAGCTAGTAAAGCGTAAAATGCAGCTTTATCATTTTCAGACATTTTTACGAAGGGACTAAAACCATACTCAGGGAGACACACTTAAAGTTACACAAAAAGCACAGCTGAAACTGTGAATCCCTTCTCTTCCCTGGAGCGGGTGAAGAGACACACTACTTGGGAGACACTAACTTAACTACAAAAACCACTTGTCTCTTCGTGATCCCAAGTAGTCAAATACAATAATTATACAACAACTGTAACCTCTGAGTTACGATTATGTGCGAAGGGGAAAAACCACTTCACGGAGGTCAACACTTGTCACTCAGACTTCTGCTGGGGACAATCCCCTCTCCTCCCTGGGTGGCTGAGGAGACCAAACTGCTTGGGAGGATCTCTTTAGTTGCACAATGATTGTCTCCTCAACTACAGCAAGCAGCAAACAACAAAAAACACAAGTCCCATCTTTTGCTCAGTTGAGATCCTTTCAAAAAATTCTCCAATAACTGAAATGGAGTTTAAAATCCACCTGGGTCTGTGTGCAGATTGTGGGAAGAACCCAATACCACCTCCCTTGCTTTCTAACACTGTTCAGTCCTTACGGCACTGACAGACTAGGTGCAGCTGAAATGGCACAGGTCTTCCCCTGGTATAAAGTGCACAGAAACCCCAACTCCCCCAGTATCGGGAATCCAATTGCCAACTACACCAAATAATGTCACGATCCACCCAACACGTGCGGGAGTTGTGACTGGTTCTTTTATGGATCTCAGAGCGCAAAAGACACAGCAGGGGATAAAACCAGTTTACGTCTACAGAAATGCACTTTATTTAGTGCCAACCAAAATGTGATAGGGGGACAGAGAGAGAGAGAGAAAGAGAGAGAAAGAGAGAGAAAAGGGGGTTGGGATTATAGCTACCAAGACGGGCAGACGAATCCTCGTGGAGCCAGCCAATAGATGTCTCTTGCCGTCTGGGGAGATCTCGGGGGTCTCCTCTAAGAAACTCACTTTTATAGTCCTTTCCCAAAGTGAGTGGCTTGTGGCCAAAAGGTGGGAAGATTTATGGACTATTGTATGTGGAGCTCGTTACACTGAGGAACAGGTGGAAACAGGACGCTTCAAGGCACACCAAACCATCTTTGTTGTTATGAACACATGAAGGGCAGCCCGTGCCGGACCAGTCCATTGTTCTTCCATCTGTGGGAGCTTTGTTGAGTCAGCTCCCCGTGACTAGGTTTCATGAGAAACCAGTCCTGGTAGGCATCACCTGTGGAACAGTCACTTGGCGTTCCTCCCATCCCTGGCCAACGCAGGCCTCAGGCGAGGGTCATTGGGCAGAAACAGATGAGAGGCTCACATGGACTCTCACAGGGTGGAAAGTACAATCCACTGTCCCAAATGAATTCCTGATGTCAGTCTGCATCCCAGTGGGTTTTTTGCCTGCTGAGTCCAGGTGCCCACAAAGAGCCAGGAAGAAGTGGAGACCACAAGCCAGGTGAGTTCCCAACATGGATCACCAAGACCATGGATCACCAAGGCTCTGCCCAACGAGGGTCACTGGGGAGCATCTAACGGGGCCCAACAGAGGGGATGGAGCTGGAGCAGCACAGGAACCTCTTCCCACACATGGGGCACTCACAGAGCTTCCGTTACCAGTGGCCCCATTGGTGCTGGGTCACAGCAGAGTTCGGGGAGAAGCTCTTCCCACACTGGGGACACTGTTATGGCCTCTCCCTGGTGTGGATCCACTGGTGGGTGACGATGGTGGAGTTTTTCTTAAAGCCCTTCCTGCACTAGGGGAAGCGGAAGGGCCTCTCCTCTCCTCTATGTGAATCTGCCGATGCTTTAGCAGACTGCATCTCCTCTGAAACCTCTTGCCACACTCAGGACACTCATAGGGCTTCTCCCCGGTGTGGATCCTCTGGTGGACAACCAGGTGGGATCTGTGCCTGAAGCTCTTCCCACATTCCCCACAGTTGTAGGGCCATTCCCCGTTGTGGATCATCTGGTGGCGGATCAGCTCACTGGTGGTTCTGCAGCCCTTCCCACATTCCCCACACACATATGGTCGTTCCCCAGTGTGGATCATCTGGTGGACAATCAGTTTGTGGTACTGGATGAAGCTCTTCCCACATTCCCCACACACATAGGCTCGTTCCCCAGTGTGGATCATCTGGTGGACAATCAGGTTGTGGTTCTGGCTGAAGCTCCTCCCACATTCCCCACACACATATGGTCGTACCCCAGTGTGGATCCTCTGGTGACGGGTGAGTTTGCTGCACATCCTGAAGCTCATCCCACATTCCCCACACTCATAGGGCCGTTCCCCAGTGTGGATCCTCTGGTGGCAAAGCAAACTGGAGCTCTGGTTGAATCCCTTCCCACATTCCCCACATTTGTAGGGCCGTTCCCCAGTGTGGATCCTCTGGTGGCGGATCAAACTGGACCTCACACTGAAGCTCTTCCCACATTCCTCACACTTGTAGGGCTGTTCCCCTTTGTGGATCCTCTGGTGGCGGATCAGGCCGGAGGGGCACTTGAATCCCTTCCCACATTCCCCACACTCGTAGGGCCGTTCCCCAGTGTGCACTGTCAGGTGCCTGATCAGATCTGAGGTGTTTCTGAATCCCTTCCCACATTTCCCACACTCATAGGGCTTCTCCCCAGTGTGGATCATCTGGTGCCGGACCAGGCCAGAGCTCGTGCGGAAACTCTTCTCACATTCCAAACACTGAAGGGGCTTTTTGCCATCCTGAAGCTGCTCATGGACCCTCAGCTCAGAGCTCTGGCCACATCTCTGGCTGCCTGCCCAGCCCAGGCTGGGTCTTTCCTCCTCGGATCCCCATGATCTGCGTTTGCAGCCCCTCCTTATGCGGGATCTCCGTGGCTTTTCCTCCCTGTTGGATTCCTGCACTGTGGAGCCGCTGCAAACAGCCTGTTCCATGAGGTTCTGCTGTGGGGATTTGTCCTCCATGGTCTCCGTCCTCAGCTCCTTGTCTGTGGGGGAAGGACAAGGAGAGGATGGGATTTGACTCTGTGCCAGACGGAAGGAGAAGATGCCCCCAATCCTCCCAGCAGGACAGAGGGGGAAAGGGGCAGTGACTTCCTCCTCACCTGCCTGGCTGTCCAGGGGCATCTTCCTGTTCCTCACAGCCTTTTCCTCCATCTGGATAAGACTTGGGAATGGAAAATCTTGGTTTGGGGGAAAAACAAAGTGATTGATACGGCTTTGAAGGTCCTGCTGTCTGAGTGCATCTCAAGAAATGCCCAGGCTGTCTGGTGTCCATAAAAACCTCCAAAAATCATGAAGGAGCCCAAAAACACTCTCCCAGAAGATCCCTGTTCACACTGTCTTCACTTTGTGGTTATGGGGGTTCCTGTTCTCAGAGCTGATGGGGACCCGTGGCTCCTGGAGATTCCCCCTCTCCTGGGTCCTGCTCAGGCACGCTGAGGTAGTTTCGTGAGTCCCAGGGCTCATCCTGCCCTGATCCTAACTCAGGTCCCAGGGTCCCCCTCTCCAGCATCCCCCCACTTCAGGCACTCGGGGCTTCCCCCGTTCCCTGCCAGCCCTTCCAGGCTCGGGGGGCCCGCACCCCACTCATCTCCCGGCTCCACCTCCCCTCCAGGCTGCCGGGGGTCCCCCAGCTCTGCTGTCGCCCCTCTCCCCACGCCGGGGCTCCCGCCTTTCATCCCCCGCCTCTCCCGGGGATCCCCAAAACCGATGTCCCGCCCCGCCGGGACCGGGCCATCGCCACGTGGGCCCCTCCAAATCCCCCCAAGGAGCATTTACGGCTCAGCTTTGGATTCCTGCAAGAGCCAGAAACATCCCCTCCTCACATCAATAAAACAATACCTCTCCCAGGGACACCCAAATACATTTGGGACTCGATTCCCGAATCTGCGAGGCACAAACTCCACCCCCCATCCCCCAAGAATCCGAAACCCAACCAGCCGTGCCGGAGCTGCCGCGATAGCCCCGGGCCGAGCTTCCCCTCCGCGCTCACCCGCGGGATGCAGGAATGCGATGCTGCCGGGGCCAGCGGAGCTGCGGGCTCAGCGGGCTCGCCCTGCAGCACCGCGATTCTCCGCCTGCGCCCGCTTCTCCTCTCCTGCTCCTCCTGCTCCTGCTCCTCCCTTTCCTCTCTCCTCCCCTTCCCCTCTCTCCTCCTCTTCCTCCCGCTGCTCCCCCGCTCGCATCCCGGACCCCCCTTTGCCACCCCCTGTGCCCCGCGGCCGCCGCAGCAGCGGCTGTTGGGGAGGGGGCAGCACCCCCTGAGCCTGCAGGGGAGACAGAGCAACTGAGAGTTAGGAATCGAGCATCGAGAAATGCTTGGACTAGAAGGGGGCTGACAAAACCGTATGTTTGCTGGAATTTATGGTGCTTACAAGAACAGGGGAGAGCAGGGCTGCAGTATAAGATAAAGTGCTGGGGTGGGCGAACAGGATGCAAGGACAAAGGCACCACAGGATAAGGGGGATTCTCCAGATCCCTGAACCCAGGAAAACTGGTATCAAAGTCCAGAAGATGGGCAAAGGAGTAAAAAGAATATGTGCTAGGAGATAAGATGAAAAGTTCAACTGAAAGGAAAACGGTTTACTTTTTCCCAAGGAGCAGTGTGGAGCAGAAAGAGGCTTGTTGCTAATTTTAATATGTAGCGGGAGAGGCGATGAATATGTATTAGATGTATTGTGCAATTCTAGTTTGTAGAGAATAAAAAGAGAGGTGCAGGTCGCCAAAGGTGTGCCTGGTTTTGGAGGACCTATCCCCCTCAGCGCTGAATAAATACATTCCTACTCTTATACCTTATTTTGTGCGGTATAGAGAGTTTTTCCGCGCTTCACAGGGCTGGGCAGGGGGCTCGGGGCCCCCCAGTGCAGATCCGTCCGTTCCGTCCCCTCCCCCCGAGCCCCAGTTCCGCTCCCGGGGGTCGCTGGATGCGAGGGGGTGGCGCAGGTGGGGTGGGAGTGGGGAGCGCTGGGCGCTGCGGCTCTGCCGCTGCTACAAATACATGTTATGGCATTGGCTTCTCCTGAATATTCGGAGAAATACTGTATGTGTAGTGTTAAAATAATTTTTTAAATACAGTTTTCTTTAAAAGTAACATAGGTTAATAAAGAGTATTTCTAATAAAGAAACTACTTACTTAATTAAATAACACTCAATAGAAACACCTATTGCTAATATACCAGTTACCAGCACCAACCGTCTCTAAAAACTAAAAGCCACAAATCTAAACTTATTAAAAAAAATAAATTAAAACCACAACAAATACCCACAAATGCTCTTAAAAACCAAACTCATAAAATAACCTTAAAAACAAATCCTAAATTATAAAATGTAATTTATAAAACAGTTTGAAAATATACAGTAAGTCTATAAATATACAAGAAGCTAATAAATTCAAAAAATATACCTCAAAAAAAGTGTATTCTTAACCAAATACCAAACTCCCAACCATTATAACCTTTTACTTTACTATTTGTCTCTTATTTTCTTGTATTACACCTTTTTAAATCAACACAAAGAGAAACACATTTTTCATGCCACTCTCTGGGGAGTCACCACTGAGCAAATTGTTCAGTTTGGGCTCTGGGTGTGCTGGTGAAAGGCTCTGTGCTCTGTGGCTCTTCCCAGCAGCTGCCCAATCCCAGCCTCAACTTTTCCCTCTTTCTTTTTCTCTCTTTCCTATTTCTCTACCTCACATTTCCAGTTCAATCTAATCCATGTTCAATCAAATTCGTAGTTTGTGCTCCTATGGTCATATTTGCACCTTCACTGGTTTTGAGGTGTCTCACCCTGCTGGGCCCCTTCTCATCACCATCGTTCTGGGATTCTGTCAGGGCTGCTCTTTCCTTTTCTTCTTCCCTCTGCTTTGAGCTGGGAATGGGCTGGAAAATGTCCAGCATGATATAAATCCATATTATAATATTGGTTTTTTGCAAATATTAACATGCATGCTGTATGTATAATGTTATAGCAGTTTTGCTATAAAGATACCGTTTTTATTTCTGCTATTAACTAAACTTAAACATAGTAGTGAAATAGCTGATATAGTCATGCTTGTGGGAATTGAACTGCCTGCTTGGTTGGGATACCATCCAATGGAGAGGTGATGAAGTCCCCTGCTACAATCAGCACCAAGTATGGACCAAAGCCCAGGCTGGAGGTGATAATAAGGAAACAGACTAAAACCACAGCCAAAAAATGTGCACACTCTTAAAAGGCAAACCAAAGGAAAAGCCATGCTAAACAGTTCTTGGAACATATAAACTACTTTGATGGAAATTGGGAGGGATTGGCCAAGTATCCCAAGGCATATGATATATATCATATCATATCATATCATATCATATCATATCATATCATATCATAAAATTACTCTTATCCCAAGGCCACGGTATCGAGAAGTTTGAAAATGATAATATCAGTAATTGGAGGATAACCAGGTACAGAAGCACACCTCATAGAAAATTGGTAACTGCAAAGTTGAGAGTCAATGTCTGCCCCACAAGAGAGATCCTGGCCAGGGGTACTTGTGGAAACTTGATAATATTATGGTGCTGATAATGAAACATCAGCCCATATCATAGGGAACTGTCCAATTACTCAAAACACCAGGAATAAAGGCACAAAGAGACACATCTGTGAGCTGCTAAAAAGAAGGACTGTGTTTCAAGAGACGATCACAACAAGTTATACAAGCCAGATTTGATATTTGTTGAAGGAGGAAAGGCATTCATGGTGAACATGACAGTCAGATACAAGCACTCCAACTCCTCCTTGAAAGTTGCTGCCAATGAGAAGGTCAGGAAATACCAATGCCTTCACAGACTAACTCAAGATCTTACAAATGCATCAGACATTGAATTTGTGGGATTTCCTATAGGAGCACGAGGAAGGTGGTGTGACAAAAACTCTTCTGCTGTTGGCCCTAGGTCTCTCTAAGATGAGGCAAGAGAAGACAGTCTGGGCCCAGAGCATCCAGAGCACTGCTCTCCTCCATTGGTATGGTACATACTTTTGTGGACAAAGCTCGATGGATTGTTCCTGTTCATGAAAATAAAAAACAAGGCTGAACGGCATCACTGGACAGTGGGTAGGACATGTGGGAGCAATAAAATTCTTTCAATCATACTTTGTTGGCCACTGTCCATATTTGAGATAAATTTACCAATTTGGCCCAGGTGGATGGGCCACCTATACTTAACCTGGAAAAGAAATCTATTATCATATCTATTTATAAGAAGCAATGAATGATCACGATTGGTTCCATCTTGTTAAGACTGTTCTTCAGAATAAGATCAGCAAGGTTAACTGAGGCATGCTCCCTCAAGCCAGGGCAAAGAGGCTTTATGAAGCAGCGGGATGCTCTGAAAAATTGATACTCCAGCAAACAATAATTTGATCTGCCAGAAGAGAACACAGGCTGCTGGGTGTTGTATTCATGGATATTGGCTAAGGCTTTTGACCACCAGCACTTTCTATGTGCTCTGCAGCAAAGGGAAGTGGACTGTCATGTCACCAGCTTGGTGAGTAACGTGTCAGAGCATACATCTTCACATGAAAACCTCTTCAGAAGACTGACATAACCCAAAATATATACACCATCTCTAGACAAAGATACTTGGCAGACCAAACGGATGCAAAAGCAGGGCTCCTTGAATCCCCTGACCTCCAGATTTGATCAACTGCCAAGGAATGGCAATGCCTAACACCGTGCACGTGATGTCATCCTGCACTCCAGCATGAAGGATGGAGTCTGGGTATCCCAACATTGATGGGACTCAATCCAATATCTAGGCCCGAAGATTGCAAAGACTTGCCCAATGTTTGGATGATGAATTAATGCTGTGGGGGGTTTTTTTCTAGGGTTGGGATTAAATGTGTGAGATTTTATTTTTTGTTTGGATTTAGATGTTTATTACTTTTTATTTTTATTATGCTTTTACCAAAGGTGAGTTTTACAGTACTTTAAGTTAAACAATTTAAAATGAAGACTTTTTTTTACAGGGATTTTAAGGATAAATGACTTAATTAAGAAATGATGCCTAAATTATTTTTACTTTTAACTTAATAACTAACAATTTTTGGCTTGTAATGCAGACTTTTAATTAATTATAAAATATTAGTTAGACTTATGAAGAAAAAGGCAAAAAAGGACAAACTTTTTTTCTAAAACTTCTAGTTGTTTTCTATATATATTATTCTATTCTAAAATGGAGGATTGGTGTCATAACAAATCCAGCAAGAGTATCTTTTTGTTGGGCTCTGCCCTCTCCCTCTCCTTTTCCTCTTGGTGGGTGTCTCCCCACCCTGGGTCTACCCGCCTCCCGGCTGGGGGAAGCTCTTTCCCTAAATGGAAATATTTTGGGGCGTGCTCCCTGATTGGACCTTGTGTCTCTGGGCATGCCCTCCTCCCCCTCTTTGTCCATTTTTGTGATTTTCTCCTCTCAACTTCCCTCTTTTTCCCACCGCGCGAATTTGTAGCAGGCAAAGACTTTACACCCCGCCCTTCTTTATGCTGACCAGCGTCATTTTGTGGAGCACAGGGTGGGGGTCTGTCCCAAGCCTCCTCAGGGTCTCGCTTGTCAGCAGAGTTCCCAACCTCACTGATAGTCTCATTACTCGGCCGCTGTCCCGGTTCCGCGGGTGAATTGCAGGCAGGACTGGGGGGTCACAAAGATAAAGGGAAATGTTCTTTATTTTCGTGTGGTGAGTCAGCAGACTCAGCGGAGCAACCATCAGACGTGGTTTGTGTGATCGCTCCAAATCCCAATCTCAATCACTCCAAATCCCAATCTTGGAGTGACACACAGGCAGTTCTGAGCCTCTGTGAGAGTCCGTGTGAGCCTCTCATCTGTTTCTGCCCAACGACCCTCGCCTGAGGCCTGCGCTGGCCAGGGATGGGAGGAACGCCAAGTGACTGTTCCGCAGGTGATGCCTACCAGGACTGGTTTCTCATGACAACTAGTCACGGGGCGCTGACTCAACAAAGCTCCCACAGATGGAAGAACAATGGACTGGTCAGTATGGGCTGCCCTGCGTGTGTTCATGGCAACAAAGATGGTTTGGTGTGCCTTGAAGCGTCCTGTTTCCACCTGTTCCTCAGGGTAACAATCTCCACATACAATAGTCCATAAATCTTCCCACCTTTTGGCCAGAAGTCACTCGCTTTGGTAAAGGACTGTAAAAGTGATTTTCTCAGAGGAGACCCCCGAGATCTCCCCAGACAGCAACAGACATCTATTGGCTGGCTCCACGAGGATTCGTCTGCCTGTCTTGGTAGCTATAATCCCAAGCCCCCTTTCTCTCTCTCTCTCTCTCTCTTTCTCTCTCTCTCTGTCCCCCTATTGCATTTTGGCTGGAACTAAATAAAGTGCATTTCTGCAAAAGTAAACTGGTTTTGTCCCCTGCTGTGTCTTTTGCGCTCTGAGATCCCTAAAAGAACCCATCACGACTCCTGCTTGGGTTGGGCGACAGCTGCTTTCCAGGTTTCTTGTTCTTGCAGTGCCTTTTGCAGCACCTGCATCACCCTCCCTCATGATTTGAGCCTTTTGCCAGAGCCCGTGCACAAAACATCATCCACGTGCACCTTGGTGCATCCTTCCTAACACTCCAGACTGAGAATCTCCACCAGGCTGTTAATGGCCCCTAATTTCAACAATTGCACATTCGAAATCTTTAGCCTTGCATAAGCCACTGCTTATGCAGTTGCAACACTACCTTGACAAGGGCTTCCATCTCGGTATGGGAACGTCCTCCCTGCCAAAGTCGGTCCCTGAGGCGAGATTCCCGATCTCCCGGCCACACCTGTCCCTGTGCCAGGGGCGGCTCCCGGGTGTCAGCACCGCCTGTTGCCTCTTTCGAGGCAGAGTGACCCGGTTGGAGAAAGACACGATGACTTTCAGGTGATTTGGGCCAATCACTCACAGACACCGATATGGTGGATGGCAAAATGGTGGTTATTTCCTCTTTGCATGGCCTTATATAACTGTGGTCTGCTTACATTATCACTAATTTCTTATTGGTTAATTAAGGCTCTACCTTCCCGTACATCGTGGCAATCTTCTGACCGAGATTTCCTGTCTAGCCACACTGGATATGGGACTTAGAGTCATGGAACTTGGGGCCATGGTCCAGCTCAGGTGTTAGGACTTGATCTTGGAGGTCCCTTCCAAGCTAGTTACTCTGTGATTCTATGATTCAGGGACTGATGAGTGGCAGCCACCAGAGGCCAAGGAGAGCCTGACCTTCCTGTCCTGACAGATTTGTCTGGGAGCAATCCTTGGATATACGGAATTTGGAATGTGGATTCCTAATTTTGGCCATGGGCACATGGAGAGTAGGATGGTTCTTTTCCATAGGAAGGCAAGCATGGAGTCCCAGTGCTTCAGGGGCAGATGAGCTGTAGCCACTGGAGGCCAAGGCCAACCAGATCCATCTGTCCTGGCAAGATTTCATCTGTGAGCAACCCTTGCATACACAGAATTTTGGGGACAGAATCCCAATTGCAGCCATGAGTGCCTGTATGAGAAAGTAAATTCTTTCCCATAGGAAGGAAAGCACAGAGCCCCAGTAGTTCAGGGCAAATTAGAGGTGACTACCAGAGGCCAAGGCCAGCCAGACCTGTGTATCCTGGCAGCTTTTTCCATCTGGGAGAAACCCTTGCATATAAGGAATTTTGGAGGAGAAGTATCAGTTTTGGACTGGGATGCTGGACAGGAAGGTTCTTTTCCGTAGCAAGGACAGCCCAGGGCCCCAGGGTTTGAAGACAACTGGGAGCTGACTCTCGGGAAGCCACAGGCAGCCAGACCTGTTTGTAATGGCAGCCTTTGTCTAGGATTAATCTCTAAATACAGGGAATTTTGGAGGCAGAATCCCACTTTGGCCATGGGCACCTAGAGGAGAAGGACAGTTCTTTTGCATTTGAAGGAAAGCCCAGGGCCCCAGTGTTTCAAGGCCACATGAGAAGAGATCCTTGACACGCCAGAGGCAGTTGGACCAGTCAGCCCAAGCCAACCAGACCTGTTACCTTTTCCCTTGGATTCATGGGGCCTGTAGTGTCACAGTGGTTGTGTCATGTTGGATCCTTGGTCCCATGAGGCCCTGCTGCATCACAGTGGACCTTTGGCTCTGCATTGTAAGCATGTCCCCTTGGTCCCTTGGAGCCTCACAGTGTTACTCTTGTGCCCTTGGTTCCATGAGGCCCTGCAGTGCCACAATGGCACTTTGGTTCCTCGTGACCCCAAAGTGTCACCATGCTCTCCATGGTTCCATGAGGCCCTGCAGTGCCACAATGGCACTTTGGTTCCTCGTGACCCCAAAGTGTCACCATGCTCTCCATGGTTCCATTAGGCCCTGCTTTGTCACAATGGCCTCCTGGGTTCCATGATTCCCTGCACTGTCACAAAGCTCTCCTTGGTTCCACAGTGTCACAATGGCCCCTTTGTCCCATGCAGCCCCACACTGTCACTGTAGTCCCATTGATTCCATGAGTCCCTGCCGTGCTACAATGGCCCCAATGGCTCCAATGGTCTCCAGTGAGACTCTACAACCACCTGAACATAGACTTTAGCCAGGTAGGGGTCGATCTCTTCTCCCAGGCCACCCCTGACAGAACGAGAGGACACAGTTTTAAGATGCCCCAGCAAAATTTTAGGTTTCACATCAAGAAAAACATCTCAGCTGAAAGAGTGATTGGGCACTGGAATCTTCTGCCTAGGCAGGTGGTGGCCCCTAACAGTGTCCCCAGTGTGGGAAGAGCTTCTCAGACAGATCCCACTTGACCTGACACCAACAGAGCCACCACTAAGGGAAGCCCTGCCAGTGCCCTGACTGTGGGAAGAGCTTTGTGCTCCAGCTCCATCCCCATCAGAGAACCCATCTCAGGAAGAGTCCTGGAGACCCACAATCCCTGTGATCCACAATGGGAAGTGGCTTGTCGTCCTTTTAATTTGCCTCTAATTCTATTTTGATTCATCTTCATCCTTTTAAAACACACAAAATTGCGGTAAAAATCAACAAATTCATCAAAGGCATTTAAAGCCTCACTTTTTACTAGTGTTTCAGGGTAATCTGGGGTTTGGGGAGATACTTGGGGGGATATGGGGTGTTTGGGGGGGTATTTTGTGTAGCTGTCTCCATTTCTTGGCACTCCAAAAGACAAGAGGCAATGATTTGTCACCTCAAAGACACTCAATGCTACTAAAAACTACTGGATCCCACCCCAAAATAACTCAATTCCACTGTCCCTCAGGGTGGAATGGGGTTGGAAGGCATTTGGGGGAAATGTGCTGCAAATCAGGAGGGGTGATTGGGATGGGGATTGGGAGAGGTGGGATGAGGGAAACAGGGCTTGGGAAGAGGGTCTTGATGTCCAGGAGGGGTGGGATGGGTTTGGGTGGGGATTGGGAGGATGTGGAACAAGAGAGATGAAGGTTGGGAATGACGAAGGGAGGGGACCCATTCCTGAGTGAGTTTTTGGGTATTGTTTGGGGGGTCAGGCTCTCTGTAGGTGGGATGGCCCCAAAGTGGCTGCCAAATCCCTGGCACCCCAAAACCCACCTGTGAGAGGGGCCAGGGCAGGTAAAGGCTGTGACAAGGTGTGAAAATGACATGGAGCTCACTGAGCTGAGATTGCTCTTCATCCACAGCCATGACTGGATCTCTCTCTCTTTTCCTGAATTCCTCTTCTCAAAATCTGGATAACTTGAAGTTGTACAGTTTAGAGATTTCTGAGTCAATGCTTAGTGAAGTGCCCTACCATAATTCCAGGTTTTTTATAAGTTATGAGCTAAGTTAAATACTATTCCTCTGTAAATTGTTAAGTCAGATTATAAATTAGGATAAATACTGTTAAGTGCTTTTCTTTTGCTAAAGTGTTACATTTAACAAGTAGGTTAAAGAATTAAGCACTGTTAACTTTGTGCTCTGTTAAGATTTTAGACGGTGTTCCTTTCACCCCTGTCCTTTTGTCACACACACAGGGACAGTTCTCAGTTTGTTTCTGGTTTGGTTGCCTGGATTTTGTTTGGTTTTGTTGTTGCTTTGCTTCTTTGATGTGCCTGAACTGCCCCTGTCCTATCAGGATTAGAGTGACTCTTGTCAAGGAGCTTTTCCTGCCTCACCACCCGTGCTCCTAATTGGTGGTTTTTTGTCAAATATGCTGCTGCTAAACCTATAAATTTATATTCAGCCTAGAGGGGGGATGGGCATTTTGTGGATATTTTCTGCCCCTTGGACACCTCCAATAAAGATCAGCCTTTATATTTCCTTCTATATAATATTATCTCCAAAGGCTGTTACTTTATTTCTGTGTTCTTTAAGCCAGGAGGGCATTGTGAGAATATGGAACAATATGGCACCATGTGGTTTTGGTAGATAAGGAAATAGCAGAAATCTGGAAGTCGGATCTTTAGTGGATAGTGTTCCATATGTGATTTGTGCTAATTAAATTGCAATTAAATTGCAACGATATTGGCAAAATGGTTGCCTTATAATTAATCAAAAATTGTGTTTAATTGCTATGAAGGAAAAAGAGATAAAGGAAATGGTTAAACAAAGCAGAAAAACATCATCCTCCAATTGTTAGGTGGGAGGCAGGATGGGAAGGTCTAGAAATAGATTTTTGACCTTGAACTGGGCCAAATTGGGATGGTTCCAAAGAGTTGCTCACTGGGAATATCTCTCTCTCTCTCTCTCTCTCTCTCTCTCTATATATATATATATATATATATATATAAAATAGAATATATATTTTTATATATATATATTCCCTCTTGTGGGAATCTATATTTATTATATAAACCTAAGCTCAGTGAACACTGGGAAAGACCCAGAGCCTTCATCAGAAACAAGAGCCCAAAAGGGGGAGAGACCCTGACCACTGGTGACACGTGAGCAACACGAGTGACAAGGATTCTGGGAATAGAAACAAGGAGGAGCTTTCTAGAAGATTCTGTATTAATATATAAGTATATAAGTGAGATTTTTGCTAGGCTGGTTTGGTACAGTGTGAGAGGAAGGATCCCCTGGTTGGTTTTACTTATGTTTTATTCAACCAAACCATTGGACCTCTATTATACTTGAAATTGCTGCCAAATTTTGTATTTACTCAAATTTATAGAACTCCTGTATTTTGATTGTATTAATTTATATACAATTTATATTATTAGTGAATTACTGCTAAATTTTTTTTGTTTGATTAATTGGACAAAATCGAACACATCCAATATCCATTTATAACAATAGGCTGCAATTGATTACACAAAGGTAGGAAACCTGATTTTGCAGAAGTAGTCAGTAGATACAACTTATTTAGAAACATAATTTGCATAAAAGGAAGATTTAAAACAAAATAATTGAAATATATTTTCCTTTTTTTAGTGTCATGCTTCATTTCAGACCGAAGTATTCTGGTTTATACAAACCCCAATACTTTTATAATTTATCACGCTGCCGAGACCCCAAATGCTGCTTTGGTGGAGCACAAGGGACCTGCCATTGTCACTGAGTCCCCTGCTGTCCCCAGGCCCTGCCATCTGCTGTCCCAGTGCCTGGTGTGGCTCCTGTGCTGTGTCAGCAGCTCTGGGGGGAGGCAGAGACAGAAATCTCCCAAATCCTCAGCAGGGCTGGGACCTGAGGGACTGTGAGGGGTCCCTGGGCAGGGCACGGGGCCAGCCTGGCCCTCTGAGCAGTGTCCACCTGCAGAGGTCATGGAGGATGACCTGGGGGAGTCATTTGCTGTGTTTTACTGCTAATCATGTTTCACTTCTTTTGGGTTTGATGCTGGCTTTGGTTTGTGGGGTTTTTTTACTTGAGTTTTTGTTGCTATTAATTTTGGTTTGGTTTTGGTTTTTTTGAGGGAGTGGGGGGCGGTGTTTTTGTTAATTTTTTGTTAATACTGTTAATTATTAAGAAACTCTTCCACGCCTGTTTGCAGACAGATCCAGAGTGAAAGGAATTGGAAGTTCATGCAAAGGAGCTGTAATGTCATTACAGAATTCAGTGAAGTCTCATGTCACAGAAAGTGAGGCAGGGCCCAGGTGGCCACTGAGAGAAAGGGGGTGGAGGTGATGGCCAGAGTTATCCATCCCATGTTGGACCTCCAGGAACAGTTTTCCATTGTTTGTGGTCTTCTTAGGACACCCTGGGTCAGTATCAGCTGCACAATGTTGTTATCACCTTTCAAAGTGGTTATTGGAGTCTTTATCTCCACTCCTGAAATCTCTGTAATTAGCTGTACAGGTTTTGAAGACTTTACACAGGGGTGGGAATGACTCATTAGGCCTTTCCTCATTTTAATGAACCCTCAGTGCATTTGGTGTTCTGAGCCCAGGGGCCTCAGATCCTGAGAGGAGACAGCAGCAGTCCCTCATGAGAAGAAAAACCCAAAGTGTCTTGCAGCATTTAGAGTTGCCACTGAAACCTTTTCTGATGGAGCTTCTCAGGGCCTCATTAGAGCCAATAATTGGAGGCTGTGATTGCAGGCACTGGGCAGGTGGCTCTGGAGCTGAGCAAACCCTTTGTTTGATGGAGCACAAGGGTCAGGGTCTGAATCCTGGTCCCTGGCACGTGAGATCCTGCCCTTGCACAGCCCAGGGCTTCACCACTGGCCCAGGTGTGGCTTTCCTTGCTCCACCTGTGGCTTTTCTGGGCCATGGTAATTCTGCCCAGGCCAGCAGTGCCATGAAATGAGTCTCTTCATTTTGTGAGCTCCACTCTGCTGCTCTTCCATGAGGAGGAGATTTTTAAGCAGAGAGAAGTGAAAGCAAGGAGCAGGCTGTGCAGGGAGGTGTTGGATGCCTGACCCTTGCAAACACCCAGAGCCACCTTGGACAGGGCTTTGAGCAGCTTGCTCTGGTTGAAGATGTCCCTGCCCCTGAGATGCCTCAGATGATTTCTAACCTCTTCCACATAACTGCATCTCTGGATTCACTGAGATTCCTCCCAGGATTCTCCTGGTCAGTTGGGTGGTCAGTGGGTGTGGCCAGAGGAGGTGGTAAGTGGAGTGGTCAGTTGGGTGGTCAGTGGGTTTGGTCAGAGGGAGTTGTCAGTCAGGATTGGTCAGTGGTTGTGGTCAATGTGGGTGTGATCATTTGGGTGGTCAGCTGGTGTGGTCAGCGTAGGTATGGTCAGTTGTGTGGTTATTAGGGTGTGGTCAGTGGGTGTAGTCAGTGGGTGTGATCAATTGTGTGGCCATAGGGCTGTGGACAGTGGGTGTGGTCAGTGAACATGATCAATTGGGTAATCACTGGGTGTGGTCAGTTGGGTGTGGTCAGTGGGTGTGGTCAGCAGGTGTGAGCAGTGCAGAATGGTCAGTGGGTGTGGTCAGTAGGTGTAGTCAGTTGGGTGTGGTCAGTGCATGTGAGCAGTGCAGAATGGTCAGTGGGTGTGGTCAGTAGGGTGTGGTCAGTGGGTGCAGCCATTGCGATGTGCTCAGAGGTGGTCAGTGAGTCTGATCAGTGGGTGTGGCCAGTGAATGTGGTTATTTGGGTAGCAGGTGGAGGGTGGTCAGTGTAGTGGTCAGTTGGTTTTCCAGTTGAGTGTGGTGCATGGGTGTGGTCAATGGGGGGGGTCATTGGAGTGATTAATGGGGTGTGGTCAGTGGGGGCTGCCACTGGGGCTGTCATTGGGGTGTGGTCAGTGGGGTAGTCAGTGGAGTGTGGTCAGTGGGGGCTGTCACTGGGGTGTGGTCATTGGGGTGGTCATTGGGCTGTGCTCAGTGGTTGTGCTCAGTGGCTGTGCTCAGTTGGTGGGGGCAGCTCCTGCCTTTCCTGGCAATCCCCTGTTTTTCCAGGCAGGACAGTGGCCATGGGACTGTCCAGCCTGTGCCAGGGCTGGGTGCACAGTGCTGGCAGTGCTGCACTGGGCACTGGGGCTGCTCTGTGCTGGGAGGAGTTAACCCCTTCCCAGGGGCTTGGATTTGGGCTAGGAATGTTCCAGGAGGTTTTTCCTGCTCCTCATCCTGCCCTGACAGTGAGGGGGAAACCAGGGAAAGAGACAGAGCTGGGACAGGAGATCCTGACTGGACTCCAGGGCACTCCCCAGACTGTGCAGGAGGATCAGTCTGGAAAGGAAGGGGAGAAGCAAAGGAGGGGATGCTGGAATGGAGCCTGCTTACCTGGGCAGAGATGAACACCCACTGCCTGTGGGAGGCAGGGAGTCAATTCCTGGGTTTGCTTCCTTGCACAGCTTTGTCTTCCCAAATGAGGGCAGAGAAAGAGACAGGGAGAGATGCAGCTGTGGATTTTGTCATGGCACCCTCAGGCACACAGGCAGATGAGATTTACACCCTTCCCTGCTGTTTGCATTTCCTGAGAGCTTGCTGGAGAGTTGCTGGAAATATTTTTGTAATTTTTCACCTCACAGGACACACGTGTGGTGTCAGGAGGATTATGTGATATACCATGGATTCATGTCCCTAGAAAATGCTAAAGGGTTCCAATTGGTCACTCACTGTTTGAGTCTAGAAATGGGCAGTACAGACTTCAGTTTTTTGCTTTCAAGTGCTCATTCTTCCAGATCTTTGCACAATATTTGTTAGTTACATACAATAAATAATCTCATTTACATCATTACTCAACAGGTCAACATAAGGAACCACTGGCCTATCCCTAAGACTACACAAAACAAAGGCAACAAATGTTTTGCTTCCCACATCAGACAAATCTGAGATTTCTGATTTTTCATTATATTGGAAGAAGTAGTTGTAGTTTTCTTGATATCTTTAGGCTCTGAAGTGGAGATTGTCATTGTTGTAAACCAAGATTAATCAAGGATTAATGCAGGAATAGATGTTCTAATCTATCATTACAGACCAGAAGATGGCTGGTGATTCAATTTGATCATTTGATTCTGTCTTCAAATACTTAAAGCAATAGCACTCAGTCTCACACTTTATATTTCAGATAAACAATTTAATAGCATCTTAACATTGTTTTCATTATCTCATCATGTGCATATCTTACTCTTTATGAAGCTGAAATATTTTTAAATACAAGTAATTTTATTGAAACTTCAATATTAGAAATTTCAAAATCGTTTGAACATACTGAAAACAAAACAGTTTAAAAAACAGGTTTAACAGCCATTAAAATGGAAAAAACAAGAGGACTTCAGGTAAAAGTGCATACACTTAACAGCTCCACTTCTTTCACTAAGTGTTATGTATTAAGAAAAACAGCAAATTTAAAAGAACATAATTGCTTTCAAACCAGAATTTCTAATGACACAAACAGCTTTGAAACAACCTCCTATGTAGTTACATTTCTTTTTCTAAATTTAAAATTGGCTAATTTGTGTCCCAGCAAGGGAGGAAAGGTGAAATTATGTCCCAACATTTTGAAGCACAAGGGAGGAAAGGTGGAAAATGCCCTGCAGGGAGATGCAGTTAGAGATCTATAAAGTTTATATGTGTAAAAGAAAATAGTATTAAACACAGTATGACAGAAAAATGCAACAACTGAGATAACAACAATTCTGTGGAGCCAGCAGTAAGAAATGGCAGTCACTGGGTGTTGGTGCATTTCAAACAAAGAGCTTTGCCACCTCCCTCATTGTGCATTTCAAGCAAAGAACTTTGCCACCTCCCTCATTGTGCATTTCAAGCAAAGAGCTTTGCCACCTCCCTCATTTTCCTCCTCCTGTCGGGTTTGGAGATCGCAGTCCAGCCCGCCTCGCGCATCCTCCTCATGGTCCTGAGCTTCAGAGCAGAGCCTGGGGATTTCTCACTGCCTGCAGATGGAGTCTGGAAAGGGAAACAAAGCCATCCATTGGTTTCTCTAAACAATCTGGTTATTTGGTTTGATCTTATGGAAGGGTGACATACCTTTTTTGGTGCTGTGGGATGTAATTGTGAAGCTTGTGGATAATCTTTGTGCAAGGTTTTAAACATTTCTTCTTCTGATACTATGCTCTAATAAATTTAAAAAGATATTTGGTCACATTGTATTAAAAAATACTTTTTCTTTCCCCCTAAGGATATTAAACTATGAAGGAAAAAAAAAAAAAGCTAAGATATCACTATGAGGCATAACAGTTCAAAAAAATTTATGTACATATAACCACAATTCCAGAAAGAGTAAATTAATAAAAATACATAAATATTGTATTGAATCTTTCTCTTCACTCTAAGGCACAGCAGTGAGCACCAAGAACTGTTCAGCACAGGGTTTGCTCTCTGACTTACCAGCAGGTCAGTGTGATCAGAGCTGTCTGACTGAGTATCCAGCTGGATAAGCACTTTTTGTTTTTTCCTTGTGCTCTGCTCTGAAGGAGGGTTTGTGCTTCTTCCCCTTGGCAGTTTATCTGTTGCAGGAGTCTTTATAATATATGTCTGGGAAAGAAAAGTTTTATATTTTAAAATTCTATTTTATGGGGTTAAGTATAGAATCTAAACCCAAACTCATGACCCAGTTTATAGGCTGAGTCCAAGAGAGACTGGTGGAACTCTTGCTTTCCATCCAGACACAAAACAAAGACCCAAAAAAAGTGGGGTGGGGTGGAAATATCCATTTTTTTGGTTGCCAGACTAGGAGAATGAACAGGAAGCTGTGGAAGAATTGAGTTTCATAGCACCTTGTGTCTAAGTTCATGTTTATCTGCAGAAATTCTGGTTATTCTGAACTGTAGCCACTACATGTATATATCAAATACAAAATATAAAATATAGAATGTAAAATATAAAATATAAAATACATATAAAATATAAAGACTATATAAAATATTTAAGAAAATGGAGCTAACAAAAGGAAAAGGCTTTCAGAGGAAGATTGATAGCAATATCAAGACTGCTGTTACTTAGAACAGTCCTTTCACTAGAAGTTAAACTGAGAAACATTGCAATACTCCAGTGCAGTCCTTTTTCAGAAAGATAACATCAAAAGGGTGGTGGATTCTATTTTTCCAATATGAAAACCACTCCTGACAGGGAAGAAGGGTCAGGAATACTTTGATACTTCAACAATTTTTACAGTTGTATAAGTTTCATTCCCTTCCATAGAGAAAAAATTGCTTTTACAAATGGACATGTTTGAAGAATAAATAAAACAATTCTGGTGACAAAAAGCAACAGCTGAGCAAGAAAAATGACACATTGGGAGCCCTTCCATAAACTGCTGTCTCATATCTCCATGGAATGGTATCACCCTTTAAAATCCCTGCTTATCCAAGGGAAAAATAAGAAATACAGACAGAAAAATACAAGGAGAAAAATTCACTATTAGGAGTTACAAAACTTCAATGTTGGACTGCCCAAAGGGCAAGTACTGAAGGAGATATATTTTTCTTTTCCACCATGTTGACTTCCACAGGAATATAATTTGAAGACTTTCTATTTTTTTACATTAATATATTCACTAGATCTAAACAAGGTTTAGGAGTCTCAGGAACATAAGTCTGTATTTTCTATAACTTAAAAAGTTTTAAGTGAAAAGCACTCCAGTGTCTTTTGCTGAATGCAAATCAATTATCATGGCACTTCAATTGATTCTACACATATAAATAATACCAAATTCTAAAACCAATTAAAAAGTTGCAGTTACCTTGTTTTTCTTTTCACTTTCAGGAATCACATTTCCAGAGTGATGTTTTAAAAGATTCTCCTAAAAAAGAGTTATGTGACAGGAGGTAAATACTCACTTGAGTTCAGTTGTTAAAAATCTTCTTGGTGTAATTACAGAACACAGTTTGTGATCACAGACAAAGTTGACACAAATATATGACCAGACATTGTTTCTCTATTTATTTTCATTCCTTTTCAATTTCTCTAGAGCACAAGCCCAGGCCACACCTATCACCCACACTCCCCAATCAGGGAAAAAATCCACCTTCCATTTCTGGGATGACAGTTCACTTTTCAAACATGACAGCTCATTTTCCTAAAAATTAAATAAAGGGTAGGGTTAACTATGCCCATCCTGAAAAAAAGGGAAACAGTCCAAAGTGAGACAGTAATCATTAGATACAAAATATTATTTTATTCGTTTTTCAACCTTATACTTGAAGCTTTGCTTTAGCTTGTTTAAAAAAGACTGAAGTGCTATAAGAAAGAGATAATTGATCATAAGTGTTCGAGGCAAAACCTTAAAACACTTGGGAGAACAGGGTAGAATCTAATTATTTAAACCAAAAGTTTCTTATTCAAACTGTGAAGTCAGAACATGACACACTATCTGGAAGAGAAGACACAAACACACTGCTACTCTTAATTTATTTTGAGAAACATTTGGAGCTTTTAGTTCCCAGAATAAGGAAATAAAAGCAAATAAATTAATGGCTGATTTTTACTGTTCAGTCCCACTAAAGCAGATAGTTAACCCCTCCCCACCTCGTTGTCCATCTTGCTCTAAACCAGCCCCTTCATCCAGAATGTTCCTTGTTCCTCCTCCCATTAAGTTGTCATTCCCATTTTTGCCTACCTTTCAGTCTGGAAACTTCCCTGTCAATTCTTCACAGCCCCACTGAGCTGTTTCAATTGTTCCCTCCCCCTGTGTTTTCTCATTGGGTTATGGATTGTAAACTCTGCCTTGTGCTCCCCTCTATTGGTTAAAAATTTAACCTTCCCCTCTATAAAAGTGCCTGCACATCCAATTTCTTGGTCTTTCATCCCTGGAAATCTAAGATTCACCTTTCAGTGCTGCAAAACCTTGGAAGAACTTTTCAACTGATAGAACTTGAGAAAAAAACAGACCTACAAACAACAATTTTCTCCCAAATCAGAGGAAAGGAAAAAGTGAAGACGTGAAAAAGAACAACTGAAGTCAGTGAGGGAAAGGAAGGAAAAGAAATGCTGCAAACATGAGAGCTGAGATTCTTCTACAAGCCACAGTGAGGTCAGGTGGAACTGCTACTTGTAAAAATTAAAACCACACTGGCAAAGTTCACAGAGAATTGTCTTTGTTGGGAAAGATCCCAGAGCATAGCAAGAAAAAGAAACTCCCTAAACAAACTGAAAAAAAATTTTAGAAGTGACAAACTGACTAAAGATCATGTTTTGTCTCCCTGTGCTGTCAGTGGACAGGAGGGAGGGATTGGGGAAAGAGTGTTCTAAATTATTTTATTTCTCATTACTCACTTTTCAATCTATTAATACTCAATTTTCTTGATGCTATTTAAGTTTGAACCTGTTTTACCCTTAAAGTGTTTTTCTCCTAATCCTTATCACAACTCACGAGTCCTTCAATTTTTCTTTCCCCTCCTCTACTCACCCATAGCAGAAAAAAAGGAGTGAATGGTTTTTTTGTGCCTGCCTGGTGCTCAGCCAGTATCAAATCACACTGCACAAGGACATCACTGAATTATTGAACATTGGAAAGTAATCCTTACCATTGCTCTTTCTGATGAAAACTGCTTTTGCTGTTTAAATTTATATACTCTCAACTCTGCATCTTTTTCTTCAACCATTTTGTCATATTCATTCTGTGTTAAAAAAAACCAACAAACCAACAAACTCAAAACATGTGACACATAAAAGTTACAATTATGGATCTATCCAGTCTTAAAACACAATTTTTTTAAACCAGAAAATTCAGAAAGTACCATGAACAAACACTGATGCTTCTGCAGAAATTGTAAAACAGAAAATGCTTAATGCAGTGTTATTTTGTGGACTGGCAGGGAGTGTTTTATTCCTGTGTATTCAGCACCTAAAAGCCAGCCATGCTATTTTTGTTAATATCTGCTAAAAATATTGCAAAAGTGAGGAATAGAAAGGTAAATTAAAAGGTGTCAAGGTAAACTGCTGACAGTCACCTCAGAGAAAGAGGCCAAACTAAAACTGAAAAATCCTGCATTCAGATGGTATCAAAGGAAACCTGAATTAAAAAAAAAAATAAAATCCTAGAAATTTAGAGAAATGGAATTATCTGTTTTCAAAATCTTCAAATGAATTCTATTTTAGGTGATGAAAAGTCACTTTTTTTCCCAGATTCAGGCCTTTTTTTTGTTCTGAAAGGTTCTGAAGACATGACAAATCAGAGCAATCAGGAAAATCTCTTGCCTTGTGCTTCTCCATGAGTGCCACCATCTCAGTTATCCTGTGCTGACATCGGGTTTCAGTTTCTCTCTGTATCATTGTTGCTTCCTCATAAAGCAACTTCACCTTTTCTACCTGTTAGCAGCAAATTGCATTTTATTCACAAATATAACAACATATTTTTTTTAAATCTTAAGTTTAATTTCTTCTTCCCCCTGTGGGTGCAATGTAGTCCCACTTGAACTTCATTTGCTTTTAAGATCCTTTTCAAAACTGAGATTGTTTTATGAAGATTGTTAAAATGAGCAAGATTAAAGACACATCCATGGAAGGAAAGTTCAATTTGAACCAAAGTTTCAAGCACTCTGCCCTAACATTTCTCAGTATTGCCATCAAAAAATACTAATATGGGAGAAGTTATAATCTAATTTAGCTATGCTGACTTAATACCAAAGGTAGAATTTCCTTGAGCTGTATCTTGAAATAATGAAATTTTAACTGGGTTCTTCTTTTTGAAGATATATTCACATCCTTCAACTTCATCACCTAAAGCTTTGCTCACAGGCATACACAAGAATTTCAATTTATGTTGATAAGGCTGAAATCTAACAGCAAGGAATCTGGTCAATAAAACTTCATAAAAACATTTTAAATAAAAAATATTCAATTGCAGTAAAAATTAACACCTCTCACCTGTTCATTAAGTTTATTTTCATTCATTTTTCTTGTTTCTATGTCTTTTTGATAGATGTCAACTGCTTCCTTATGTTGCTTGTTCATATTTTCCATCTCTAACTGCAATTTATTCACCTTTTGAGAATGCAGAATTGCTGCTGTTATTTGCTTAGGAATTAATATGTTAATGATTTTTTTAACCTCTTATTTTTGAGCAGAAACACAGTGTTAGTTTTCAGGTATATGATTAAAATTCCTATTTAAAAGTTCAGCTTTTTTTCAAGTGAGTTAAAAAATATTCAGAGAAACAATGGTAACAGCACAATGGGAAGGATTGCCCTACATGCTGTGAATTCCTTGAAAAAAAAAACCAAATACAAATGGAGATTTTATTCTCCCTCTTGTAAATCTAGATGAGATTTTCACAGGTTTTATGGTACATTTTTCTCCCAGCTGTGCATTTTGATTACAGTTTTTCCTTCTAAGTTCCTCAAATGAATATCCTCAAAAAAAATCCACTTCCTTCTTCAAGTGCAGTAGCTAAAGCTGGACACAATATTCCCATTAGAGAGATTCCCACTGCAGAAAACATTTAAAGAACAGCCTGAAGTGAGTCTTTTAAATTCTTTTCTGTCACATTGGAGTTACTGTTCAGTCCACTATCAATAAAAGGAAAATAAGGAAAGGAACTGATTAGAAACATAATTAATTGTGATGTGAAGTCCATCTCTTTTAAATGTCCAATAGTCAGTGCCCAAGATTAAAAATCTTCTAAAAACTGTGACTTCATTCCTGCCAAATCTGTATCCCAGATCCATAAACCAGTTCAGAATGTATTTAACAATTTATCATTAATTACACTGAGACTTAAAAACACTCACCTCATCTTCTATGTGATCTTATTTAAACCTACCTTCTCTTCATAAATACTGATTTTCTTGCTGTCTGCAGTAATTTTCTTTTTCAGCACATTATTCTGTTGAAATAAAGCAAAACAACTGTACCTTAGTAACTTAACAGAATTATGTAATGGCTTAAGTGTGTCAAGAATGGCAAAACATTCCAGTTTTCATTAAGTTCATGTTATTGAATTGAGTTCATTCTATAACTGTTGTGCAGTTCAGGTTCCAGAACAATTCTCCAAACAAAAGAATGTTCAAATAATTACTGTGATATTTCTGTTTCTTCATGACCTTAAAAAAGGCTCCTCCTGAGCAACCACGGGGAATAACAAATGAGAATTAAATGGGAATTAAAACTAAGATGCTGCTGACAGAAGGTGTGGAGATGTCATGACAAAAAATACAAGTTATATATATAAATATATAAATATTTACAGTGAAGTTACTACAATTTGTACTAGTGCAGAATTATTTTCTACTAGTGGTAACTGTAATAGGTCTTTATTACAAATACATAAATAACACTACGTAGTAAATGAAAAAATAGAAGTTTATTAAAGGTATTATTTTTGTAATTGCTTTTTTTCAAATTAAGGCTAATTTAACAGATCAAGTGATTCCAAAGATGAGCCATTAATTTGCTCAGTTAGGATAAGAAAGGAAAATTTTTAAATTACATAGGTGTATCTAAGGATATCACAGCAGACAAAAAATCTGAAAAGTCACCCCAAAATACCATGTGCTGATGTATTTGTAACTTTCAAAATCTCTACATACCTCCTGCTGCAACTCTTCAAAGCATTTGGTTTTATTTTCCACCTGTTTCTTTAGATTATTCACCTGAAAGAGATATTTCAAACATTAATTAAGTCCTAAAAATTACTCAGTGTGTTAGCCATTCCTGCCAACATTCTCAAACATGCACTTGCATGTCTGGTTTATTCTGATGGGACTGAAATACAAACTGATGTGTTAGAATTATTGAAATTTTAGACATAAAGTCCTACAAGATGTTAATTAATAGCAGTGAAGCAGTTCCTTAGTGGTTATAGAGTTAAGACAGAAGAAGGAAAAAACTCAATATCTTCACAATTTAAAAAATACATTTGTATGAAGTTCCCTACAATCCATGAAAAAATGAATTTTCCCAATTATTTTCTAGAATCTTCAACTGCTTTTCCTTTCTTGAAATTTCATTTTCAGTGCTCTTAACCTGAAATTACAATTGGGCATCTTTTGACTTTCACAATGAAATTCTGAAATCCATTTTAATGGATTGCTTTGAAACACTAAAACTCACATTGCATATAAAAAACTAATCCAGAGCTCATCCATCACCCAGTGGGTAGATAAAAAAAATTAAAAAAAAACAAAACAGGTTTTCTGTTTGCCTGAAATCAAATAAATCTTTAATATTCAATTTCCAATCAAAGAGTAAAAATCCCAGTGATTGTGCTTGTTTTGAAAATAACAGGGCTCAGCAGCTGTGAAAGAAGAAAACCTCTGGCACAGACCAAATCCCCCAGGCAGAGCTTTGCAGAAAAAAACCCAACAAATATTTTACATTTAAATTCTGCCCTGAAGGTTGTGTAACATTTTCTCATGACATGACTTACATTTTCTTCTTTTTCATCCAGTTTACTTTGCATCTCTTGAGCTGTCTTTGCCATTTTCTCCTTCAAAGACTCCAGTTCAATTCTAAGAGCCAAATTAACAAACATTAGTAAGCATTGACTAAAAATTACTCAAAAATTAACTTCTTTTCAGTACTGCTAATAAACTCCTATTTTATTTTCTAAAAAGAGCTGTTAATGGGAACTTCAGAAGGTGCTCAGTGAAAATGTTCTTTTAGTTACAGAAACAGAAAAAAAAAAGTCTTAGAAACAATAAGTGTTTCTAATCTGAGAGAATTTCTGCTTGGCCAACAGCAATATTGAATAGTTTATGTTTAGCTGTTTTATTTAATCAAAAAAATCCCAGAAAGCAGCATATGAACACAACTCTCAGAATTCATTTCCTTTAACAATATCAGACATGAACATTTGTTTTTACTTGCCTTAGCTGGGCATTTGCCTCTTCTAGGTTTACAATAACTGCTTTGTATTTTCTTCTTTTTTCTTACTATCCTAAATAAAGACCCATGTCAGCAAAGAAATAAAATTCAAAGTGATCTCTTAAAAAATTCAAAGACATCCAAAGCACACTGACCTACCTTATTCACAATACACTTTCTTTCCAATTCAAACACAAAAATAGTTTGGGTACTCTACACAACCATGTCATGTTGCAATTTATCATCTGATTTGTAAAATTGATCATTGTCCTTTAAATAAAAGCTGGAAGTTTACAACTTGCCTCTTGTTTTTCTTGCAGTTTCTTGAGTTCTGCCACCACATGATTTTTCTCTTGTGCTATTTGTTTTTTCTCTAGTGAAACCTTATTGAGAAACACTGTTAGTAGTTCATTCTTTAACCTAATTTAAAACAAATGGCCAAGAGGAATAAGAACATGCATTTTGAAATATCCTTTTAAGTTAAATATACCCATTATTAAGTGTTACTCCATGATGAAAAAAGTCCAGGCCTTTATCTACAAACATAAGCTTTGCAGCAAAGTCACAGTGATATAAAAAGGTGACAGAAGAAGTAAAGAAAACCAGAGGCAATTCTTTATAAATATAATGGTTAGTGAAGATGATGTAGCTCAAAGCAGGACCAACAATGAATTCAGAAACTTTCTCTTCTTGTTAACAAAGTCAAAGAGATCTAGAACAACTGCATATTCCATAGAATAATATAAATAAAATGTAATTTACAAAGGTAAGTATATCATTAATGTCATACTGTGTGGTTCCAAATTTCCATTAGAAAACAATCACAGCTCATTTCTCTGTGTACCAAAGTAACTCCTACATAACACCAAAAAAAAATCAAATATTATATTTTCAAAATGGTCATACCCCTTTTGTTCAAGATCTGTTTTCAGACTCAAAAGCTGCTTTAAATAATCTTGTTCCTTTTCAGCTGTGCTAGTCAGCTGTACTTTCAAATCATGCATTTGTTTCTGCAAAAGGAAAAGGAAGAGTTTTGAGCATACATTATAAACTCCAGGCTTTCAGAAGAACCAATCCCAGCCATGGATTATCCAGACTGTATTTTTACACATCTCTGGTGGAATATGAAGTGGTGGGAGGGAGTGAACTCTGACACCAGTGCTGTGAGTTTAATTACCTAGTCAGCAAAACTACTAAATTAGATCCTTGGACATAATTTTAAATAAAGACATTTGCTTCAGACTTCCTAAGCCTTTGCATTCATCTGAATAAATTATGATGTGTGATTGGCTATTTACAAAAACATGTTTTTGTCCTATTTCAGACCTCTCTGATTTGGAGAGCATTACAAGCACTTGTGTAAAATGCACACCTGATTTCAGACTACCTTCAGTTGATGCAGTTTCTTGTTAGACTTGTAAATATAAAATCAAAATGAAAATAAACCTCCATTAAGAGTGTACTTCATATAGCTTAGACTTCTGTGACAGAAAATGGGCCTTTGTCACAGAACACATAAGGTTCACAGAGGACAGAGTAATTAACTTCTGTAAATTAAGAAAAAAATGGGAAAACTTTCTAGCCAGAGGGATATAAAGGCATTTGAATGAGCATGAACAAAGAAGGAAATAACCAAAGATCTTGACAAGGAAAAGCAAAACACAGGAGACAAGAAAAACAGTGGCAATAAACAAGTTCTTCAAAGAAAACACTGAAACTGTGTATGAGAAAGTTCAGTAGAAATGTTAAGGTAGATTGGACTGTGTTTATTTATGACATTTAAGGTACTTGCAAAGCAAGAGGAATTTCATATGAAAAGCAAATGCCATGATGATACCGAAATAATGAGAAAAAGGACTAATGTAGATATAGTAGTAGTCATGCTAAGGCTTAGAAAACTGCAGTTTTCAGACAGGCCCTGAGAACCTACCTTGTGAAACAATAGTGAAAAGAATTAGTAGAGCATATAGAACATTTAGAACTGTGAAAACAATAATCAAAGGATTTAGTAGAGCATATAGGACATCTAGAATCTTTCAAGATAAGGCTAAAGTATAATAATAATAAATAAAGGGTTCTGGTGATGGGCAAACATACAAGGGGGATTAAGGGGGTAGCCTATAGTTCTGAGTAGACAAGCATGCAGAATTTATAACTTTTAGGAATGATACCTGCAAGATTTATGTATCTGTATTGTTTTGAAGAATGTGTATTTCTGCACATAGACCTCTTTGTAAAAAGGTATAAAAACCTGATGGAAAAAGGGAACTGTGGGATCCTGACTTTGGACGCTAGTCCGCAGGTTCCCCGGGCCCTGAATAAATCACCGCATAAACTAACTCTGTTAGTTTGTGTTCTGTTTGGGGCATCGGGCAACAGTTTTCTGGCGACCCAGATGGGACTCTGGAGGTGGCTGGGGCAGTTCGTGGGCTGATCCACTCCACGCTGGCACCAGGTGATTTCTGGGGAGAACATCAACCCGTGCCCGACCTCGCGCCTGACGGACGACCTGGAGGTAAGCCCGAAGGTGCTTTATTCCTTTTATCAAGGGGAAGGGGGGCCTGTCGATTAAGTCGGAACTGCGATTCCGCACGGGGGTCACAGATGTCTTTAAGGTTGTGGAAAAGCCTAGGCGCTGACCGTCAGACGCGGCAGTGACTGCACAGGTTCAGCACTTGCCACTCGCGGCGACGAGAAAGGCAAGACTGGTGGATTGGTGGAAAAGGGTGTGAGTGTTGTGTGGTGTATATTGTAAAAAAAAAAAAAAAAAAAAAAAAAAAAGAGGTGAAATGATGTCTTTAAAAACGTTTAGAACTATGGCAAGTTCTGGGATAGAAATCCCGGACGATTCGCCTTTGGGCTGTTTATTACAACATTGGAATGTGGGGAATTTTGGTCAAGAGCTAAGTAAAAGGAAATTGATTGATTTCTGTAATCATGTGTGGCCTTTATATGAACCCGATGGTATGCAATGGCCTAGGAACGGTACACTGAATCCTGACATTATTACACCTTTGATGCATTTTCTGCAAAGTAATGAAAAATGGGATGAAATACCGTATCTAGACCTCTTTTATTATTTGAAACATAAACCGGAGTGGCAAAAGGAGTATGGGATCATGGTTTTGAAAACATTAAAGCAGAATTGTGACGGATGTAAGGGTTGGCAGAAAGAGAAGGATTGCTCGGTTAGGTTTTCGGAACCTGAGGAGGATGTTTCTTTGCTGATAGCTCCTAGTGCCCCTCCGGTGGAGGAACGTGGAGAAAGTATGCCAGAGGTAGAAAGGGAGGATCGGGAAGCAAAAATAGAAACCACTGATATACCACGGACCCCCTTATGTGAAAGAACTCAGAGAGGGCGGTGGGAGGTGGAAAGGAAGAAAAAGGAAGAAGGTGCTCATTTAATGGTTCCGCTCCGTGAAGCTGTCGGGCCGCAGGGGGAATGGGTCATAGTGAAAGTTCCCTTCTCTCTGAATGATTTACTAATTTGGAAACAATCAGCGGGGGCGTATCGGGAGGATCCTGAACGAACTGCGCGGGTGGTAAAAATGGTAATTAAGACTCAGAACCCAGATTGGAATGATTTACAAGTTTTGTTAGACACAATAATGGATTCTACTGAAAAGGAAAGGGTGATTAAAGCTATGACAGAGAAAACACGAGAAATGATTAGGTTGCGGCTTGTGGATGGTACAGTAAATTATTTAGTACCTAGGGAAGATCCGGAGTGGGATCCCAACTCAATGGGCGGGTCTCGGAGACTTAAAGCTTATCAGGATTTGTTAACAGAAGGAATACGGAATGGAATATCAAAAACTTTGAATTGGTCTAAGTTGTATTCGGTCAGGCAGGAAAAGAATGAGTCTCCGTCAACCTTTTTAGAGCGGCTTAAGGAGACAGCTCGTAGATACACTAATTTAGAAGCTGAAGGGGAATCGGGAAAATTACAGCTAGCATTAATCTTTATGGGGCAGTCTCAGGAAGATATTAGAAAGAAATTACAGAAATTGGAGGGAGAGGATACTCGGAATTTAGATAAACTGTTGGAAGTTGCATGGAAGGTATATAATAATAGGGAAAAAGAAACGGCCAGGAAACAACAGGCTACTATGTTGGCGGTGTTACAGCAAGCGGCTGGAAATAATATGAGAGGGGGGAGTTGTGGACGTGGACGAGGAGGGGGAAGGGGAATAGCAAAGGGGGGAATGCCAATGGGTGCGGGAGGACTTATGGGTCAATTGAATATGGGAAGAGGGAGAATGCAGCTAGGGATAGATCAATGTGCTCTATGTAAAAATAGAGGACATTGGAAAAATGAGTGCCCTCTCAACCAAGGAATGGGTTTTGGGGGAGGAATTATAGCCAGCGGGAATGGAAATCAGGGATTGATGAATAATACAGGTGCTTTCCCGGGAAATCCCCAAGGTGTCACCCAAGCCCTTATGATGGGGAATTACCAAAATCAGAGCTGACTAGACCAGGATTTAAAGGTAATAATGGAAGTAGATGGGGAACCATTAGAATTTAGATTAGATATGGGGGCATCATATTCAGCTGTTAACACTAAGCTAGGACCTTTGAGTGATTCTACTATCCAAGTAGTGGGGGTTACGGGACAAGTTGAGGAACGAACATTTTTGCGGCCATTAGATATAAAATTTGGGGGGAAAGAATTTGATCATCAATTTTTTATATATGCCAAATAGCCCAGACTCGCTATTCGGGAGGGATCTATTTTCAATGTTAGAGGCAAAGATAATATTTAAAAAAGGTAGAGTAAGATTGGAATTTCCTGAGGAGAATATTGCTGAGTTGTTTGTAGTAAAAGTAGTTGAAGCAGCAGAAATACCACAAGAAATAGAACAAGCTGTAGTACCATGGGTATGGGAAACAGGCGTACCTGGAAAATCAAAAGCAGCACAACCAGTTGTAATAGAACTAAAGGAAGGAGCCTCCCCAGTAAGGGTAAGACAATATCCTTTGAAATTGGAAGCACGAATAGGAATAGCACCCACAATTGAACAATTTCTTAGCTTGGGAATTTTACAGGAATGTGAGTCAGAATTCAATACTCCGATATTCCCAGTCAGAAAGCCAAATGGTAAGTATAGATTAGTTCAAGATTTAAGAGCAATTAATAACATCACTAAAGATATACACCCAGTAGTAGCTAATCCGTATACATTGTTGACAGCTGTGTCGGAAAGGTTTAAGTGGTTCACAGTGATTGATTTGAAAGATGCATTTTTCTGTATCCCCTTGGCACTTGAAAGTAGGAAATACTTTGCCTTTGAATGGGAGAACCCAGACACGGGATGCAAGAAGCAGCTCACCTGGACGCGTCTACCACAAGGATTCAAAAACTCACCAACTATTTTTGGAAATCAATTGGCTCGAGAGTTAGAAGAATGGAAGACGACTCAGGTAAAAGAATCACCTTTCTTATATGTTCTCCTACAATATGTTGATGACATCTTTATAGCCTCCACAGAAAAGGATGTTTGCCTCAGACTCACTATTGGATTACTTAATATTCTGGGACAAGCTGGATACCGAGTATCGAAAGAAAAAGCTCAGTTGGTAAGAACCCAAGTAATTTACCTAGGCTGCGAAATTTCACAAGGGGTGCGAAAGTTGGGAGTTAATCGAATACAAGCAATTTGCACCATACCCACACCACGAAATCCACAAGAGTTAAGATCCTTTTTGGGCATGGTAGGGTGGTGCCGCTTGTGGATCCCGAAATTTGGACTAAAAGCAAAACCCCTGTATGAGGCAGCCAAAAGCCCTGTGTTTCAGTGGGGACAAACTCAAGAAAAGGCATTCCAGAGTCTGAAACAAGCCTTGAAGGAAGCCCCAGCACTAGGATTGCCAGATCTTACAAAACCTTTTCAACTATACGTAAATGAGAGACAGAGACTGGCAATAGGGGTGCTCACACAAAAACTGGGCTCATGGAAGTGCCCGGTGGGGTACTTCTCAAAGCAGCTAGACACTGTAAGTGCCGGATGGCCAGGTTGTCTTAGAGCTGTGGCAGCAACAGTGCTTCTAATTCAGGAAGCCAGAAAATTGACTCTGGGAAAAAGGATGGAAGTATTTGTTCCCCACTTGGTCATTGCAGTTTTGGAACAAAAAGGGGGGCATTGGCTCTCGTCAAGCCACATGTTACAATACCAGGCACTTCTCCGAGAACAAGATGACATTGAATTAAAAATAACTAATCATCTCAACCCAGCAGAATTTCTTAGGAGCAGCAGCCAGGAAGAAGGAGGCGAATTGACACATGACTGCGTAGAAATCATTGAACAGGTGTATGCCAGCCGGAAGGACCTGAAAGACGAGCCTTTGGAGAATCCGGAATGGGAACTGTTTACAGATGGATCCAGCTTTGTGGAAAACAGAACCAGGTATGCGGGATATGCAGTAGTGACTTTGACACAAATAATAGAAGCTCAAGCTTTAACCCTGGGAACTTCAGCCCAGAAAGCCGAGATACATGCTCTGGTGAGAGCCTTAGAATTGAGTCAAGGGAAAAGAGTAAACATTTGGACTGATTCAAAATATGCCTTTGGAGTAATACATGTACATGGAGCACTATGGAAAGAAAGAGGACTGTTGAATTCTCAAGGATCAGAAATTAAGCACAAAGAACAAATATTAGCACTATTGGAAGCAGTGCATAAACCTCAGGCAGTGGCAGTGATGCATGTAAAAGGACATCAAAAGGAAGAGGGAAAAGCATTCCAAGGAAACCAGTTGGCTGACAGAGTTGCCAAACAGGTTGCCCGAGAGATATGGACACAATTAGCTTTATTGCCAGTGCGAATTAACCCTGCAACTTCTTTTCTTGAGCAGAAACCATGGTATACACATGAAGATGAGAAGCTTGCTCAATTTCTCCAGGCCCAGAAGAACGAAAAAGGATGGTATGTCACAGCTGAAGGTCAGGTTGTACTGCCAACAAAAGTAATGAAAACAATTTTAGAAATCGAACATGACAAGTGCCATTGGGGGGCAGACGCATTGGTACAATTTTTAAAACATGAAGTGATTTCCAACCAGATGTTAGCAATGGCAAAACGGATTAACGCCACGTGTCCTGTCTGTATTAAAAATAACCCAGTGACACGAAGGCAAATACAACTAGGAAAGTTACAAGTAGGGCCGCAACCAGAAGACTATTGGCAAATAGATTTCTCAGAGCTACCAAAAGCACAAGGGTACCGTTATTTACTGGTGTATGTGTGTACTTTTTCAGGGTGGCTGGAAGCTTTCCCATGCAGGACTAACCAGGCAAAGGAAGTAATTAAAACCTTACTACGAGAAATCATTCCTAGATTTGGGATCCCATTAGGAATGTCCTCAGATAGAGGACCTCACTTTGTAGCTGGAGTAGTCCAAGAGGTAGCCAGAGTATTAGGGATAGCTTGGGATCTCCATACGCCCTGGAGACCACAATCTAGTGGCCAGGTAGAACGGATGAATCAGACATTAAAAGGGCAGATTAAGAAAATTTGTCAGGAAGCAAAGATACAGTGGCCTCAGGCACTACCTCTAGCCTTGCTAAGAATCAGGATTAAACCCAGAGAAAAGATAGGAGTAAGTCCATACGAAATTTTGTATGGCAAGCCATATCATGCTGCAACCTACAAAGGGGACCCTCACTTAGTAGGAGATCAAGTATTGTTGAGTTACATTTTGTCTCTAAATAAAGTCCTTACAGCGCTGCGGGGAGCATTGCAGTGGAACCGGCCTCTGCCCTTGGAAAATCCTGTCCATGACATCCAGCCAGGAGATCAAATATATGTGAAGAACTGGAATACAGAACCCTTGAAAGAAGTATGGGACGGTCCTCACCAGGTGATCATGACTACCTACACGGCAGTGAAAGTCCAAGGGATCGACAACTGGATTCACTACACTCGAATCAAGAAGGTCCCGTCACGATGGGAAGTACAGCCTCTGTCAGCAACAAAGCTGGTGTTCAGGGCAAGGACTTAGTTCTTTTAACATTAGTCTGTATAATGCAGGTGGGAGAAGCATTTGTTAAAATTACAGTTCCGGAGCCAGATGTAATGGTGCTAGAAGGTGCGGGAATAAATTTAACCTGTCTGTTTTCTGACAACCAGAGAGCTGGATTAAAAGAAGTAAAGGTAGCCTGGAGACAAATCACCACAGACGAAGTATTTACAGAAGGAATCGTGACATTTTGGGATATGGAACAGCAAAGAAGTAACACCACATTGACAATATCTCATATGCAAGCTGATCAGGTAGGACAATTCTCATGCATTGTGTGGATTAGAGAAAGCTTTGATTATGGGGACATAAATGTAGGTATTTTAAAGGAGAATAAAACCCGAAGGGGGTACTCGGTGCAGGTAATACCAGTCAGTGCACGGGTAGATATGTGGAATGGATTGAGAGATACAAGCCTGGCATTACAGAGAAACCAGGAACAACAAAATTTAGTAGTAGGGTTAATTCGAGATTTTGGACAAATACAAAACGTATCAAAAATAACAGCATGTTTACCTCTGCCACAAGCTGCAGGGGAACCAATCCCTTGGGGAGTGATTCCAGTAGGAAATTTACCCCTAATAAAAAGAGGTAAGAATGGAAGTTGTGAATTAAAATTACGAAATAAAATCGAAATTGAAGAAATATGGGAAAAGGTTGGAGAAACATTAAGAATATTAACCTATAAGGATTGTCTAATTAGCCATGGAAGGTTAGGACAAATTAGGGATTGGGGAATTCAATTAGCAGCAGGGGGAAAAGTAAAACCTGAAGATGCTGCTAAGTGGGAATGTTTTATACCACATTGGCAAAAGAAAAGAATACCTAAAAATGAAAGCTATTATGAAATGATATGCCAGAACTCGTCCCGGCAGGAATCCTCGTGGGACAGTTGGAAAACGGTATGGGGCCCCAGCATATTAGAACATTATAGTTACATTGGACAAGTTAATTGGTGTGTCCAATGGACGGGAAGCAGGAATGCCACTCACACAGAAGTATCTCAAACCAGCACTTCTACAAAAACTTTGAGTGCCACAAAAGAAAATTGGAACTGCACCCAAATTCTCACCTGTGACACTCCAGAGAATCAAATTAGTTTGGCACCGGTCAGAATGCTTATAAAATGGGGTTGTGAGTGTAGAAAACTTAACCATACAATTCCAGGAAGAGCTTTCCCGCAGGACCAGAAGGGTAAAACTTTGAGCTGTAAGGATACAACTATCAGGAGTCCAGGAAATTTAGTATGAATTATGGGACATGGACAATGGACAACACATTTACCATTAGACGGGCCTGTAACACAAATTACCTTAGGGGTTCCCACATTATGTCCTTTTTGGAAACAGTCTAAATTAACGCAGAAAGAGATGCAGTCACGGGCAAAGAGAGAAACAAATGAAGTAGCAGAAGAACTAGGACAGGGAAATGAAGATGAATGGCATGAACCCTCATCAGGAGTTAAATCTGGATGGGTACTGGAATCCTTGTTTGCACCAATTTCTACATATAGAAACAGGGAGATGCTGTACAAATTATTAGGACAAACTGAGAGGCTAGCTGCAGTTACAAAGAAAGGATTTAAGGATCTAAATTTACAATTGCAGGCAACAACAAGAATGACAATCCAAAATAGAATGGCATTAGATTTGCTTTTATTAAAAGAACATGGAGTCTGTGGATACCTCCAAGGAAAGGTTGATCATTGCTGCATACATATCCCAAATGTCACAGAAGAAGTAGAAAAGGACATAAGTCAATTGGAACAAATTGAAACAAAAGTGCATGAAGTCCAGGAGGAAGCTGAACATAACTGGGTAGGAGCACTGTTTAGCTCCCTAGGAATCCAAGTCTCTGGTTGGATATCATCAATTGTACAATATGTAATAATGATTGTATTAATTATTGTAGTATGCATGATTATGTATAGATGTCTTTTAGGAATGATTGCCAGAGAAGGAACTAATACTCGACGTGTCATGAGAGCACTGACCCGGAGAGAAGTAATCCTGCCAACTCGAAAAGAAGACTCACCATTCTATATAGAAACCACAACTTGAAGAATTGAGCATCCTTGCAGAAAATCTGAAGAATGCTCAAAAGGGGGGAGTTGATACCGGAATAATGAGAAAAAGGACTAATGTAGATATAGTAGTAGTCATGCTAAGGCTTAGAAAACTGCAGTTTTCAGACAGGCCCTAAGAACCTACCTTGTGAAACAATAGTGAAAAGAATTAGTAGAGCATATAGAACATTTAGAACTGTGAAAACAATAATCAAAGGATTTAGTAGAGCATATAGGACATCTAGAATCTTTCAAGATAAGGCTAAAGTATAATAATAAATAAAGGGTTCTGGTGATGGGCAAACATGCAAGGGGGATTAAGGGGGGTAGCCTATAGTTCTGAGTAGACAAGCATGCAGAATTTATAACTTTTAGGAATGATACCTGCAAGATTTATGTATCTGTATTGTTTTGAAGAATGTGTATTTCTGCACGTAGACCACTTTGTAAAAAGGTATAAAAACCTGATGGAAAAAGGGAACTGTGGGATCCTGACTTTGGACGCTAGTCCGCAGGTTCCTCGGGCCCTGAATAAAGCACCGCATAAACTAACTGTTAGTTTGTGTTCTGTTTGGGGCATTGGGCAACACCCCTGAACCCCCATTTTCTGCTCACCAGCACCCCTTGAACCCCCATTTTTGGGCAGCAGAACGCCCTTGAGCCCCGAATTCCGGGAAGGAAACTCCCCCTTAACACACATTCCCCAGCACGGGAACCCCTGAACCCCCCTTTTTGGGCACGGGGACTCCCCCATATTCCCTTCCCCAGCACCGGGACCCCCCTGCACCCCCTAATCCGGGGCTGGGATCCTTCCGCAGCCCCGTCAGTGCTGTGGGACCCCCCTGTACCCCCATTCCCGGCCATCCCCACACCCCAGTTCCGCCCTTTCCCCCAATCTCTGAGTTCCCCCCCAGCAGTTCTCCACTCCCTGCTCGTCCTGCGGGAGGGTCCTGCGTGGTCCAGGGGGGATTCAGGGGAATTCCCAGGGTTTCCTCTGTCCCCTTCCCCTCCTCGCGCTCCCCGGTCACTTTCGCGTCTCCCAAGCTGCGGCTTCGGGATCCGCCCCGGGACCGGCACCGGGACCCCCTGAACCCCCGTTCCTGGGCACGGGGACCCCCCTGAAGCTCAATTTTCTGACACCAGGACGCCTTGAACCCCATAACCCACAAAGAGAACCCCCCTGAACCCCATTTCCTGCGCACCCGGATCCCCCTTATCCAGCCCCAGTGCCCCCCTGTACCCCATTTCCCGGCCCTCCCCCTCTCGGGGACCCAGCCCCCCATTTTCCTTGTCCTCGGAACCCCCTGAGCCCCCATTACTGTGCATGGGGACTCCCCCCGCACCCCCTAATTCGGCATGGGGACCCCCTGCACCCCCTTCTCGGGCATCCCGCCCTTCCCAGCCCCCAGCCCCGCCCTTTTCCTTCCCTTTGCACACCCAGATCTCCCAAATTTCGTGTCCCCCCAGTTCTCCACTCCCGGCGCTTTCTTCAGGGCGGTCCCAGGGGGTCCCAGGTGTTTCTCAGAGGGCTCCAGGGGGGTCGCAGCGGGGATCCAGAGGAATTCTCTGAAATTCCCCCTTTTCCCCTCCCCCCCCACGCTGCCTCGGTCACTTTCGCTTCCGCGTCCCAACCCGAGAGAGCGGGATCTACCCAGCTATCCGTGACGTCACTGACACTTTGAGTTTCCATTGGCGGGCAGGAAATAGCGGCGCCAATGGCGGGGCCGGAGCCGGCTCTGGGGGCGGGGCCAGTTCTGGGAGCGGGATCGCAGCGGAGCAGCGCGATGGCTCCAGCGCTGGGGCTGGTGCTGCTCTTGGGGCTCCTGGGGGACCCGGGGGGCGCGACCAAAGGTGAGTGGGACCCCCGAAATCGTGACCCACCTGAACCGCAATTCCCGGGGACCGGGAGCCCCCTGAACTTCCATTTCCGGGCACTGGGTATCCTCTAAACCTTGAATCCCGGGCACAGAGAAACTCCTGAATCTTCATTTTGGGTCCTGTTACCTCTTCACCGCCTTTCCCAGCAGAAAGACCCCCCTGAACCCCCTCATCTGGCACCGGGATCCCCTGAATCCCCATTCCCGGCCAGTGGGACACCCCCGAATCTCCATTTCCGGGCCTGGGACCCCCCTGCACCCCCTTTTCGGGCATCCCGCTTTTCCCAGACCCGAGTCTCGCCCTTTTCCTTGACCTTTGGACCCCCCGAACCTCCCAACTTTCCGTGTCGCCCCCGTTATCCACTCCCGGCGCTTCCCGAAACGGGGTGTCAGAGGGTTCCAGGGGTCTCAGGGGGGTCTCAGCGGGGATCCAATGGGATCCAGATGAACTCCCTGGAATTCCCCCTTTCCCGTGTCCCCTCCCCACCGCACTCCCTCGGTCTCTTTCCCGTCTCCCAGGCTGCGCCTCCGGGATCCGTTCGCCTCTCCCAGTTCCAGCCCCTCCTTTCCCTCAACACCGGGGACCCCTGGAGCCCCTTTCCTGGGCACAAGGACCCCCTGGATCCCCCATCCCGCCTCTCCCAGTCCCTCCCTTGAACCTTGGACCCTTCCTGGCTCTCCCCGTTCCGCTTCCTGCCCCCCCAGTCTCTGTGTTCCCCCAGATCTCCACCACCTGCTCATCTTGTGGGGGGTCCCAGGGGGTCTGGGAGGGTCCCTGGGGTATCGTGGAGGCTCCCAGGGGGATTCCGGGCTCTGGGACCCCCCTGAATTCCCAGTTCTGCTGGAAAGGAAGTCACTTCCCTGCACTCCCTTATCCAGTACCAATCCCCCCCTGCACCCCCTTTTCCATCCATCCTGCTTTCCCCAGTTCCAGACCCACATTTTCCTTGACTCTGAGTCCCCCTGGACCCCCATTCCTGCTTTTCTCAGCCCCCAGCCTCCCTTTCCCTCTGCATCAAGGATCCCTGAGCCCCCCATTCCAGCCATCCCGGGTCTCCCCACCTTGTGACCCCTCTTTCCTTGGCACTGGGGACCCTTGGACCCCCTTTCCTGAGCACAGGGATCCCCTGAGCCCCCATTCCTGGACACTGGGACCCCATGCACCCCCTTCCCACCTCTCCCAGTTCCCCTTTCATTGATCCATGACCCCTCAACCTCCCCAAATCTCTGTGTCCCCACAGTTCTCCACTCCCTGCGCTACCTGAATGTGGCAGTGTCAGAGCCCAGCCCGGGGATCCCCCAGTTCATGGCCATTGGGTACCTGGATGGGATCCCCTTCACACGCTACGACAGCGAGCGGGGCCGGATGGAGCCGCTGACACAGTGGATGAAGGACGGAGTAGAGCCAGGATATTGGGATAGGGGGACCCAGATAAACGTGGGGAAGCAGCACCTGTTTGCCAGGAACCTGGAGATACTGCAGAACCGGTACAACCAGAGCAGGGGTGAGTGGGGGGAACCGTGGGGCTGCGATGGGGATTTGTGGGGCTGGGATGGGATCCATGGGACTGGGATGGGATTTATGGAGCTTGGATGTGGATTCGCTGGGTGCCAAGGGGCTGAGGTGAGGATCCATTAGGCTGGTATGGGATGTCTTGTAATGCATGGGTTGGGATGTGGATTAATGGGCTGGTATGAGATCTATGAGTCTCCATCAGACCCTGGTGCTCCATAGGGCTGGGATGGGGCTGTGTGGGGCTGGGACACAATTCCATGGGTCTCTGTGGGTACACTTCCCCCAGGTTTTCACACAAGGTTGCGAGTTTCTGGCTGTGACCTCCTGTCCGACGGGAGCGTCCGTGGATCCCGCCGGGATGGCTACGATGGGTGGGATTTCATCTCCTTTGACCTGGAATCCAGGAGATTCGTGGCGGCCGACAGCGCTGCTGAGGTCACCAGGAGGTACTGGGAAGGTGAAACAAACGAGGCTGAGAGGGTGACGAATTACCTGGAGCACATCTGCCCAGAGTGGCTCCAGAGATACGTCGGATATGGGCAGAAGGAGCTGGACCGCAAAGGTGAGAGCAGAATTCCTGTGGGAATGTGAGATTTGGGAATGGAGAACTTGGGAACCCTTTATTTCCTGTGGGAATTCCATGGGCAGATCTCACCCCTGTTCCATTCCCATGGAATTCCTTGGGCACATCAAATCCCCATCCCGTTCCAGTGGAAATTCCATGGGCAGATCTCACCCCCATCCTATTGCAGTGGGAATTCCATTGGCAGGTCTCACCCCCATCCCATTCCCATGGAATTCCATGCATGTCTCTCACTGTTATCCCATTCCAGAGCCCCCTGATGTCCATGTGTCCGGAAAAGAGGAACACGGGACGCTGATCTTGTCCTGCCACGCGTACGGATTCTACCCCAAGGCCATCGCGGTCAACTGGATGAAGGGGGATGAAATCCGGGATCAGGAGACGGAGTGGGGCGGGGTCGTTCCCAACAGCGATGGCACCTTCCACACCTGGGCCAGGATCGAGGCGCGGCCGGAGGAGCGGGAGCAGTACCGGTGCCGGGTGGAGCATCCCGGAATGTCAGAGCCCGGGATCTTCGCTTGGGGTGAGGCTGGGAATGTGGAATGTGGGAATTGGGGAGTTGGAATTCCCAGATGGGGATTCCCCTCCCCCTCCTCACCATCCCTCGATTCCAGAGCTGACATCTGGTGGGAATCTCACCGTGGTGCTCACTGTGTCCATTGTTGCCATCATCATCCTCATTGTCCTTGTTGGATTCGTCATCTGGAAGCGCCAATCCGGTAACACACGGGATGGGGTCAGGAAGGGGCACAGATCCACCCAGCACCGTTCTGGGAATCCTGTAGCACTGACGCTGATCTCTTTTCCACAGGGAAAAAGGACGGGAAGGGATACATCATTACAGCCAGTGAGTACCAGTGGTGGATCCAGCTCTGGATCCCCTCCGTGTGGATCCCAGGATGGATCCTGGGGTTAATCCCAGTGTGTGATCCTTGCTGGAATCTCATGGATGTTCTCTTTCAGCAGGGAATGACTGCAGGAATGGAGTGGGGTCAGGGTGGGATTCCAGAGGGGGATTGGGACAGGGTGGACAGATTACGATCAGGGAGGAATTCTGGATCAGAGGAGGGGTCCAGAGCAGGATGAGATTGAATTGTGGCGTGGGATCAGGGCTGGATTCTGGAGCAGGATCAGTTGGGATGGATGGATGGATGGATGGATGGATGGATGGATGGATGGATGGATGGATGGATGATGGATGAAGGATGGATGGGGCAGGATGGATGGATGGATAGATGGATGATGCATGGCTGGATGATGGGTGGATGATTGGACGGATGGATGATGGATGAACGATGAATGACGGGAGGATGGATCATAGGTGGATTATTGATGATGGATGGATGGATGGATGGATGGATGGATGGATGGATGGATGGATGAATGATGGATGGATGATGGATGACAGGAGGATGGATGGATGGATGAATGAATGGATGGATGCATGCATGGATAGATGCATGAATGGTGGATGGATGATGGATGGATGATGGATGACGAGAGGATGGATCATGGATAGATGATGGATTGATGGATGATGGATGGATGATGATGGATGATGGATGACAGGAGGATAGATGGATGGATGGATGCGTAGATGGATGGATGATGGATGGAGCAGAATTGGAGCCGGATGGATGGAGAGGGATCATGTTGGCATTCCAGAGAAGGTTTGGGCCAGGGTCTTTGGGGCAAGGTTGGGTGGGATGGATGGAGCAGGATTGGGGCAAAGTGGATAGAGAGGTATTGCATGGTTTGAATGGAGCACGGTTGGTGCAGGGTGGATGGGGCAGGATTGGAGCAGGCTCAGGTGGGATTCCAGAGCAGCTTCTGCTCTCCATGGGCTCCAGCCAGGTCCATCCTCTGGTATGGGGACAGGGACAGGATGACACTGTGACCCTCTCTCATCCCAGCAGGAGTCACTGCCTGAACGATCCACGGAGCTGGATCCAACCCCTTCCCTCTTCCCAGGAAACCGAGAGCTGCCAGCAGAGCTCATCCTCGCTGCTCCCACCCACCCACAACTCCTGCTAACAGATGAATTTCCCATTCTCGAGTGTTTTAAAGCCAAGAACCACAAATATTCCCAATGCTTTAGTTCTGGTGTGAAATTATCCTGCTTTGAGCAATAAATCCTCCTGGGGCAAAAAAATCCGGCTTCCCTTCTCCAGTGGCCAGCAATTCCTCTCTGGAAACCAGGAATTGAAATGGGGACCCTGGGGACAGGGATGGGGACACCAAGATGGGATAGGTACAGCAGAGACAGAGATGGGAACAACAGGAATGGGAATGGGGATACCCGGAACTGGGATGGGGACACCAGGACTTGAACTGGGACTTGCCAGCCACGCCTGGCTCTACCTCCCAGGACTCATTTCCCACTCTGTGCCTCGTGTCTGAGGTGTCCCCAGGAGGGTTTGGCCACGTTGGGCTCCTGGAGGGGCAGTGGGATGGGGGGAGAGGTCAGGGTGAATCAAGGGTCTGGAAGAATTAAAAGGGTTAAGAGTATAGTTAGAAGGATAAAAGGAATATATATTAATTAAGAGTTTAGCAAGAGGAATAGAACCAGAGTAGAAGGGCTAATTATTAGCAGATGGAACTAGTTAGAGCTAAGACAATAAATAATTTGCTTGACTTTATTATATTTGTAGAAGCAGGATGGGAGGTTAGGGCATTGTAAACGTGAAAAAACCATAACTGCACCTGGGCCCCAAAACCAGTCAGAAACTGGCGGGGGAGTTTGGACTGTGGCCAAGGGACCAGAGAGCCTGCCAACAAGACAAAGATGGAAAGTTTACCGTGAGGAAGACATCCCTGATTTCATCTTAGAAGACCACTAACCCATTTCAGGACCCACTGACCCATTTTGAACAAAGGACTGCACAAGCACAAAAGGACTCTGAGCTCATGTTAATATGAAGTGGGGTTAGGCGAGGTTAGTTAATACATATGTAGAGGCATATTGGGTAATTATGAATATGTAAGATTCTTGTGAATAAACTGAGAGCCAGAAAATCTGTGAATTTTGCACACGTCTTTGGGATGTTACTGTCCATGTGCTGCCTGGTGCTGTCAATAAACATACCACTTTCTGTCATTAGCTGGGGAGTCCTTTCTTCCATTCATTTGGTGAGCCAGCCAGGAGATCTATGGCTGTGAGATCAGACCGGGCTGTGGATGTCTCTGGTGCACCACCGGGATCTACCTGGAGAACCTCCACTCCCTGGCTGCTCATCGTGGGGACAGACAAGACCTGCTGGGGCTGTGTGAGAGTCCGTGTGAACCTCTCGTCTGTTTCTGCCCAACGACCCTCGCCTGAGGCCTGCACTGCCCAGGGATGGGAGGAACACCAAGTGACTGTGAAAAGCAGGTGATGCCTAGCAGGACTGGTTTCTCATGACAACTAGTCACGGGGCGCTGACTCAACAAAGCTCCCACAGATGGAGGAACAATGGACTGGTCAGTATGGGCTACCCTGTGTGTGTTCATAACAACAAAGATGGTTTGGTGTGCCTTGAAACATCCTGTTTCCACCTGTTCCTCAGGGTAACAATCTCCACATACAATAGTCCATAAATCTTCCCACCTTTTGGCCAGAAGCCACTCGCTTTGGGAAAGGACTATAAAAGTGACTTTCTCAGAGGAGACCCCTGAGATCTCCCCAGACGGCAACAGACATAAACTGGTTTTGTCCCCTGCTGTGTCTTTTGTGCTCTGAGATCCATAAAAGAACCCATCATGACTCCTGCTCGTGTTGGGCGGATCATGACATTATTTGGCGTAGTCGGCAATTGGATTCCCGATACTGGGGGAGTTGGGGTTTCTGTGCACTTTGTACCAGGGGAAGACCTATGCCATTTCAGCCGCACCCAGCCTGTCAGTGCCGTAAGGACTGAACAGTGTTAGAAAGCAAGGGAGGTGGTATTGGGTTCTTCCCACAATCTGCACACAGAACCAGGTGGATAATCAATTCCATTCCAGTTATCGAATAATTTTTTTGAAAGGATCTCAGCTGAGAAAAAGATGGGACTTGGGTTTTTTGTTGTTTGCTGCTTGGTGTAGTCGAGGAGACACCCATTGTGTAACTAAAGAGATCCTCCCAAGCGGTTTGGTCTCCTCAGCCATCCAGGGATGGCAGGGGGTTGTCCCCAGCAGAAGTCTGGGTGACAAGTGTTGACCTTCCTGAAGTGGTTTTCTCCCCCTCGCACATAATCGTAACTCAGAGGTTACAGTTGTTGTATAATTATTGTATTTGACTACTTGGGATCGCGAAGAGACAAGTGGTTTTTGTAGTTAAGTTAGTATCTCCCAAGTAGTGTGTCTCTTCACCCGCTCCAGGGAAGAGAAGGGATTCACAGTTTCAGCTGTGCTTTTTGTGTAACTTTAAGTGTGTCTCCCTGAGAGTGGTTTTAGTCCCTTCATAAAAATGTCTGAAAATGATAAAGCTGCATTTTACGCTTTACTAGCTAAGTATAATGCCAGACCCTCCCAAGGGGGGGAAGACTGGGCACACAGTAATTGGTTTAATTTAGAAAATGTGATTGATAGGATACATTCTTTGCAACATGAAACAAAATTCAAACTGAGCAAGAAAAATAAGACCGCACTTTGCTCAGTTCTAGGCGCTTGTCTTTCAGCTGCTGTAGAATCTCATTTTAAACGAGTGAGTGAGGAAAATGCAGTGATAGACTCCTTGCAAAACCTGGTGGAAGCTTTGCAGAAACTATTACAGGAGGAAAGAAATGTGGTACAAACTCTGCAAAACCAACTAGAGCAGGAAAGAAATCAAGTAGAAACTCTGCAAAACCAACTAGAGCAGGAAACAAATCAGATAGAAACTCTGCAAAACCAACTAGAGTAGGAAAGAAAACACAACTATTTGCTACAACTATCACATGCCTCACAACATGCAGATATACCTAATGAAACAGAAGAAAAGGAAATATATCACATAAAGCAGATATACCCACAGAGAGAACTAGTACATGTACAGAATTGTGGGGAAAAATTGCTGCTCTAAAATGAGACCTCTCATTAAAACGGAACATAGATACTTGAACGACGAGGATTTTGACCCCCACATAACCTCCAAAGAAATACCATACACTGCTACTAAATTGGCCAAATTAAAGAAAGAATGCTCATGTCTCCCACAAGAATCTGAGACCGAGTATGTTTTTAGAGTTTCACTCACTGGAGGACATCAAATTAAATTGAGTGAACAAGAAGCCAGTGGGTACTGGGGGCCTGGAGTTTTCCTAACAACTGGAAACTCACGTGTTCCATGGTCACTGATACAGTGTGCAGCCTACTCGGCTGGGGGACTTAGCCCCCTAAAAAGAGGTGATCCTCTAGCCATAACTGGCACCCCAGACGAACTCCTAACAAACATTCAATAAGCTGCCTGCTTGCAAATTATACATGAAATACAATTCACTGCTGGTCATAAATCACCTATGCAATTATCTGTAAATGTAAAACAATACCCTCTTTTCTCTGGTGCCAAGGTAGAGATCAAACCGGTTATACAGGACTTGCAAAACTCCCCTGTATGGCCAATCCAAAACCCCAAACCTGACACTGTAGCTGTGTACCAATACATAGATGATGTATTGATAGGAGGAGAAGAAAAAGAAGAAGTGAGGGATGTGCAACAGAAAACAATTTCACACCTAGAAAGCCTTGGTTTGAACATTCCTTCAGGGAAAATTCAAAAAGCTTCTCAGGAAGTGAAGTTTTTGAAGACAGCTACTACTGGGACTGTCCCCTCTGACGGGGTGGCCCAGAAATCCTCAGTAACAAAAGGAACTGTAAAAAATCTGGCATTAACAGAAACTGAGACGTTGGGCAACAGCGATGACAAACCTGCCTCAATAATTAAAGTAGCCTCTGCTTCCTCCCCCAAACACTCTTTGCTCACTAATTCTTCATTCACTGATGCTTCTGCTGAACAAATTATTGCTGTGGAATTGGGTGGGTCTAGAGTTGGGGTGCTGATGGTTATTTGCAGTGTTTTCCAGCTTGAAGTTCAGTGTGCCTCCTTTGCTTGTAACTACACTGACTCTTATGCTGTGTTTAAAGGAGGTACAGAGTGGCTTCCTTCTTGGCAGCAAAATGATTGGGAAGTTAACAGAATATATGTCTGCATAGTTCCATCATTTTAACCTCCTGCCTCTTTGTGGCAGATTCTGTTGTGTTTACTTTTCACAGAATAACGCCATGGAACGTGAAGATTAATTGCTGAATCCCTCATCGAACCTGTATACAGTTATGGCACAGGACCTTACAGCTGTGTTTTATTTTGTGAAGATTCAAAATCAAAATTGAACTGTTGTACAATTTTTCCAAAAAACTTATGTGTGGGAAAAAAATACAAAATATAAAGGAGAACTTGATGTTAATGTTGTAACACCTACTACCCAACCATCGGTTATACTGAGCCTGAAAATTTTTGAAATTGGACCTTGGGTAATTCGGAAAACTGGCCAACAGCAAATATTGTTTAATTCAGCATGGCCTTTTAAAGAAGTCAAATTGCCAATGCAAAACAATGTCTCAGTAATTCAGCCAGCTTGTTCACCTTTTCTAGGGGTGGACAAACGACCTGGTTGCAAAAGCAGGATGATCCTTTCAAGAAAAAAACAAGAGACATAACCGGTGTTGTGGGAACAGGATGGGGAATTTTAAATAGCATTGATTCAGAGGTATTAATGAACAAATTGGTTGCCACCACCAGAGACCTGACCAAATTGAAACAACCTCTGCAGTCCTCTTTAACAGCCCTGGGGATGCAACAATGGTTTGCGTGGGTGCGGAGCCACTTGTGGAGGAATGGCGAGGGGATCAGCCAGACAATCAATGTGATTGATAAAGCATAATCCTGCTTTATTGAGAGCATCAGACAGTTTTGTAGCCCAAAATAGCATAAATCAGCATTTTTCATATTAGTACAATCTTATTGGTTTTTACTATGTATGCCTTCTCTTATTATTGGTTATTACTAGTGTGAGATAATCACGCCTACTGAATTTCTAGCCAAAAATTGTACGTGCTACCTCGCTGCTAGTCTTGGCTGCTACTTCCCTTATTCTTACACTTATTGCTATATAGTATCTGTCCCAGGGTTATACCTCGCTTGCTACGTGCTTCCCTGGAAGTTAAGGCCTTGACTGAACAATGGGCATATGTATTACTTATCGACTAACTCTGCAAATGATGCTAGCTACATTGCTTTTGCAAAAGTCTCTAAAAAGCAAACACTGCTGCTCAGCAAAATCTGCTTAAGAGCAAGGCCTAGCTACTACTTAGCAGGAGCTGCTCTCCTGCAACAAGGCCTCAGCCAAGCCATATCCACAGTTGTGCCCATGGCTTTCTAACCAATTCTCAACACTGGTTATTATCAAACATTTTACCAAATTGGGAAAAGGCAAATGTAAATGATCACAAATTGAGAATTGATGCTCTTGGTACTGCTCAAACCAACATCTCCTTATCCCTCAGCTGTATCCAGGCACAGCTTTGGATGCAAACAGTTGTTACCTCAATTATAAGGGAAGGGGAAGAAGGCATCTTCCCTACTGAAATCCGGACAATAATCACGATCATGGGCTGTGACTTTTCCTATACTGCTCCGGTTATGTCTTATCACCTTTTGCAATGCAATTTTACACTGATTCATCAGTTAGTGCCTGCTCCCATTGGGATGAACCTCACTTTGATTAAACAATTGTTGCTTCACCAGGACTTAATTGGGATCTTGGGGAAAATCAAGAAAAATGGACAGAAGACCCTGGTGACAGTTCATGACGATGTGAGAGAAATACATCAGGTTTTAGAAAGGGTAAAAGGGGATGCTGAACTCAGGTGGTGGGATACTCTTTTTGGGTGGTCACCTACTGCTACCGGCATCCTAAACAAATTGTGTCATCCCATTGTTGTGCTTTTGATTTTGGTTTGGATCGGTTTTGTTTTGTCAGGCATTCTATACATCCTGAATTGGAGAATGGTAAAACGGCTGACACAATTAGCATCATCACTGGAAGCACATAATTTGATCACTACTCCATCTGCTAAAGATACCCCTAAAGTTATTGACACCAGACAAATTACACAAGCAGTAAAAGTCAGGCCTTTAACAGCAAACCGATTGGAATTGTTTGTTGCTTGTTATGATTGGTATGATTAGTTCTAGTAATGTTAAGCTTTTGTGATTGAAAATGATTTTGGAAAATAATTGTTTTAATCATAAAAACATAATATAATGGATACTGATTTGTTTTAATTTTAATTGTTTTTATTTTAATTGTTTGAATGTTATTTCATTGATTTGTATTAATTCTAATTGTTAGACTTTTTTATTATTTGAATGTTATTTCATTGATTTGTTTTAATTCTAGTTGTTAGAGTTTTAATTCTAATTGTTAGAATTTTAATTGTTTGCAAGTTATTTCATTGATTTTGTTTTAATTCTAATTGTTTGAATTTTAATTCTTTGAATTTTAATTGTTTGCAAGTTATTTCATTGATTTGTTTTAATTTTGTTTGAATTTTAATTGTTTGAATGTTATTTCATTGATTTGTTTTAATTCTAATTGTTTGAATTTTAATTTTTGAATGTTATTTCATTTATTAATTTTGATTCTTTGAAAGTTATTTTAGCTAATAGCATTGTGATTTGTTTGAAAAATTATTTTAATCAATTTTGTTGTGATTATTTTGCTTTATTATTTTTCTGTTTATTTTCTTTCCTTTTCCTTTTCCCTTTTCCTTCTTATCCCTGGTTTTTAGTTTTCTCTGTTCTCGGGATGTGCTACCAATGACAGGTCCTGAAGATGCTACAATGTCACAACATCATGCTGATGGAGTTTCTCAGCGACGCTCGTTGGTCACGGGGTGATGTGAGAGTCCGTGTGAGCCTCTCGTCTGTTTCTGCCCAACGACCCTCGCCTGAGGCCTGCACTGCCCAGGGATGGGAGGAACACCAAGTGACTGTGAAAAGCAGGTGATGCCTACCAGGACTGGTTTCTCATGACAACTAGTCACGGGGCGCTGACTCAACAAAGCTCCCACAGATGGAAGAACAATGGACTGGTCAGTATGGGCTGCCCTGCGTGTGTTCATAACAACAAAGATGGTTTGGTGTGCCTTGAGATGTCCTGTTTCCTCAGCGTAACGATCTCCACATACAATAGTCCATAAATCTTCCCACCTTTTGGCCAGAAGCCACTCGCTTTGGGAAAGGACTATAAAAGTGACTTTCTCAGAGGAGACCCCTGAGATCTCCCCAGATGGCAACAGACATCTATTGGCTGGCTCCATGAGGATTCGTCTGCCTGTCTTGGTAGCTATAATCCCAACCCCCTTTTCTCTCTCTCTCTCTCTCTCTGTCCCACTATCGCATTTTGGTTGGCACTAAATAAAGTGCATTTCTGTAAAAGTAAACTGGTTTTGTCCCCTGCTGTGTCTTTTGCGCTCTGAGATCCATAAAAGAACCAATCATGACTCCCGCTCGGGTTGGGCGGATCGTGACACCTTGACATAAAATACTTAATGGCATTGCTGCTATCCCCTACTGAGCTTTTGCTATGGGAGTTTGGGTAGAAGAGACAGTTAAATAAATTGCTTTCTGGAGCATGAGCTGGCATTACACTTGCCCAATTGGCAGGGGAGGGAACTGACCCAGACCAGCAGGCCTGAGATTTGCAAAGACCAGTGTTAAATGACATGATGGAAGTGGCTAAAAAGGCCTTTTTACAAGTACCTGAGGCCAGTAAGCTGCAATTGAACTTTTCTGTTATAAGGCAAGACCCTACAGAGCCTTATATGACTTTTCTGGATAGGGTTAAACTCACTCTTGATAAACAAGTGGCTGAGGACCAGGTTTGGGAAGCTGAAACAGCTAGCAGTGGTCAATGCTAACCCCAAATGTATGAAGGGCTTACAGGCTTTGCCCTCTGACCCTGAGCCCACCATCCCCCAGATGTTGGGGGCTTGTAATAACCTGGATACTCTGGAGCATGTTGCCTCCTTCCAAGGAAACGTATTAGCCAATGCCTTGATTAAATCTCAAAAGAGACCTCAAAGACAGCAGAACCAAAAGCCAGGACAATGCTTTAACTGCGGCCAAAATGAACACTGGAAAGGAATTATTGCAAACCCAAAAAGGGAACTCTCAAAAACTTGGTGACTGGAATAAACCAGGCCAGATACAAACTCTTGTCATCAAGTCCAGGTACATTGCTGCAGCCAGTGAGGAAACTCCAAGCAGAGCACAGGACAGTGGCACGTGGAGACATAAGAACCCCCATGGCTGAACACTGGCAAAACAGACATTGGAACCCACCAAACCTCTTTTTGCAACACCTCCTCAGGGACCTGCCTGTCTCAGTACCGTGCAGCTCCTGACTGGAGCTGTCACCTGCCCGGTCAGTAATGATAACTGATTTTATCCATCATGTTATCTCTACAGGCCAGCTAGAACCAGAACTGCAGCCAAGAGGTTTTCTCATTATTGGACTTGAGTGATGTAACATTGAAGGTTTTTGTGTTGCCCACTGTTTTAGCAGTTACCTCTAATCAAGAAATCAGAGTGTTAGCTAGGTGCCCTAATCCTCCTTGTTTATTTCCAAGGAAATACCTTTCACTCAGGCTCTCTTGTTGCCTATGGCTAATGTTGACACTGACCACATTGCATGGGCCCAGCAGATTGGCCTGGGAAAAATCAAAATCACCTGCGATGTCATTTACATGGGGAAAACCCACATCTGTATGGGTCTTTTTGACATGGGAGTAGACATAACCATTATCTCACACAACTCACCAGAGTGGACTCTTGTTTCTTCACTCAACACACTTGTGGGAATTGGGGGGCACAGCAACACAATCAGGAGTTTACATCCTGTTTCCTTTAAAGGACTGTGGGGCCGTGTGGCCACCACCAAGCCATTTATTATTAAAGACAAAAGTGCATGTTTGAGGTAGGGATCTCCTGTACCACTGGGGACTGAGACTCAAAACAAATTTTTTGCAAGGACCACTGATGAGCATGGTGCTGTGAAGCTCATCTGGACCTCAGGCAAACCCATCTGGATTGATCAGTGGCCCCTTCCCATCAAAAAGCTGTCCACACTCGAGTCTCTGGCTTGTGAACAACTGGAAAAAGGGGCATATTGTCCCTACAAATAGTCCCTGGAAAATCCCCATTTTCTTTATCAGAAAGCCACATAGTGAGAAGTGGACGCTGCTTCAAGACCTGAGAAGAATAAAAGAAACCATTGAGGAGATGGACTGTTGCAGACAGGATTGCCCCTCTCCTAACACGATCCCCAGGGGCTGGTTGTTAATGATTATTGATCTGAAGGATTGCTTTTTCAGGATCCCTTTACATCCAGAGTTTGTGTCAAGATTCTCCTTTTCCATTCCTTCCATCCACCAACAGTCACTGCTGAAAAGGCACCATAGGACCGTCCTGCCACAAGGGATGTGGAACTCCCCAGCAATGTGCCAATGGTACACGGCAAGGATCCTTTCACCCAAGAGAAATTTCCCCCAGGTAATGATACTGCAATACATGGATGGCCCCCGGCAGCTAAAGCAAGCCTGGATAAAATGTTCCAAATAAAACAGATTTTCCTGGCTGCCTTAGGCAGACATCAGCTACAAAGTGATTAAATGCAAGCAAGGCCTAGGCTTAGGCTATCAGCTCTTCTGTGATTTCATTTTGATTGCAGCACTTCCTTAGCCAGAGAGAAAGAGATTTGGGAATGTTGCACAGGAATTCTGCAGACAACTTTATTTCTACGAAGGGACCCAGCAGCAAATCCAAGTATGCAGAATATCAAAGGGGTTTTATAGGGTTGGGGTGGCTTCAGATGCAGACCAATAAAATTAGAGATTGAAAAACTATCCAACTACTTTAAAGTTTTAGGTGAGAGTGACCAATTACTTAGAAGGAAAAAAGACCAGTTAGAACACTAAAAGATAACACGGGGGTCTACAGGGGGTGAACATTTCTCTAAGGAAGGATTTCTTATCTAAGGGGTAAGTTTCCAAGAGGGCCCTGAAGGGGTATCTCAATCATCCACAATGGATGACATCCTGATTGCCTCAGAAAAGGAGACCACTCTGGAACTTGTCGCCACCTTGGAGGAGATCATAAGTCTGGTCTACAAGTAGCCAAAGATGAAGTGCAGTGATCCTCCCCTTGCAGGTACCCAGGGTACAGGCTCACTGTCACACCACAGATCAGCCACCTGCAGGAGGAACTCACCACCTTACACCCTCTGCAGAAACTCAATTAACGGGGTTAGGACCCTCCCTGGAATCACAAACCAGGATTTGGCTCCTTTATTTGATTTATTAAGGGGGACCACGGACCTGAACTCTCCCAGAGACTTCACACCAGATGCCAGAACCGGGTTGGATAAAGTGGCTACAGCACTGCACACTCACCAAGCCCACTGACACCACCCAGAGTCACATTTTTGATTTGCTATTTTGGGAGAACGGCCACATTTTTATGGTTCAGTTTTTCAATGGAAAAAGGATTTGTCTGTCCTTTTGTTAATTTTAGAATGGATCTTCCTATCTTATCAGATGCCCAAAACAATCACTACTTGTCCTGAAATCCTTTCTCAGCTGATCATGAAATCCCAATCCCAAGTTTTAACTCTTCCTAGAAATTTTTTCTCTGTTATGTTTATACTCATTACTTCCCTGTATTTAGAATTCTTAATTCAGCAACCTGAGGTTTTTCAAATTGCTTTAGCAGCTTTTACAGGACAAATGTCAGTTCATTTTCCAAAGCATAAATTAATACACCTTCCTTTGAATTTTACCCAAAAACCCCTAGAAAGCCACACCCCTCTTAATGCTCTTTTTTTTACAGATGGCTCCAGCAAATTGCATAAATCAGTTATCACCTGGAAAAACCCTAACAGTGATAACTGGGAATCAGACATTGAACTTGTAGAAGGATCAACACAGATTGTAGAACTTGCAGTGGTTGTCCCTGTTTTCTCAAAGCTTTTAATTCCTTTCAATTTAGTTACAGATTCCTTTTATGATACGGCATTGTGGAATGAGCAGAAGGTCCCCTCCTCAAATTTATCACTAATGAAAACCTATATATATATTATATACAATATATATGTATAAAATATATAATTTGCTCAAAATTTTCTTTTTTAAGAAAACAACCTTATTTTGTCACCCATGTTGGTTCACGTACCAACCTACCTGGAAGTGAATTCAGGGCTGAAGGTAATGCCCATGCTGATCACCTCACCACGCCCATTCAAACCACCCTTCCAAATTTTTTTGAACAAGCCCCTATTAGTCTCTCTTTCTTTCACCAAAATGCCCCATCCCTCATAAGATCTTTTAATCTAACTAAAGCTCAGGCCCACATAATCATCAGCTCCTGTCCTGATTGCCAGCAACAATCCATTCTCTTGGGGGGAGATGGTGTAAACCCCAGGGGACTCAATAGGTGATGGTGATCAGGAAATGACCATGACCATAAGATGACCATAAGATGATCAGGACAATCAGATGACCACATCAGGACCACCTTGAGGCCATGGCTGTGCCATGGCCAACCCATGGTCATCTCTTGGTCCAAACCATCTCATGGGGCTGTGGTTGTGTCATGGTCATCCCATGGTCATCTCAGGGTTGTGTCACTCATGGCCACTCTCATCTCATGGCCATGGTCATGAGCAGAAACCTCTCTGAGATCCCAAACCCCAATTTTGGGACACTCAAGGACCATTGGGGACAATGAGGCCTGGCCTGATCCCTCCCCCCATCCTACTGCCCCTCCAGGAGCCTGACACAGCCAAACCCTTCTGGGGACACCTCAGACATGGGACACAGAGCAGGAAATGAATCCTGGGGGATGGAGCCAAGTATGGCTGGCAAGTCCCCATGTCAGTCCTGGTGTTCCCATCCCAATCCTGGTGTCCCCATCCCAGTCCTGATGTCCCCATCCCAGTCCTGGTGTCCCCATCCCAATCCTGGTGTCCTCATCCCAATCCTGGTGTCCTCATCCTGTTCTTGGCATCCCTATTCTCATTCCTGGCTCCCAGAGAGGAACTGACAGACACTGGAGGAGGGAACCTGGATTTATTGCCTCAAGCAGGATTTATTGCCCCAAGCAGATTTATTGCCCAAAGCAGGATAATTTCACACCAGAACTAAAGCATTGGGAATGTTTGTGGTTCTTGGCTTTAAAGAAGCCAAAATGGGAAATTGATCCATTAGCAGGAGCTGTGGGTGGGTAAAAACATGGAGAGGAGCTCTGCTGGAAAGCCTCAGTTTCCTGGGAACAGGAAGGGGCTGGATCAAGCTCTGTGGATTGCTCAGGGAGTGATTCCTGCTGAGATGAGAGAGGGTCACAGTGTCACCCTGTCCCTGTCCCCATCCCACAGGATGGGCCTGGCTGGAGTCCATGGAGAGCAGGAGCTGCTCCAGATCCAACCGGATCCTGCCCACTCCTGCTCCATCCATCCATCCCACCCAAACCCACTCTGGATTCCCAACCTGATCCTGTCTCATCCATCCCACACCAATCCTGCCCTGTCCACTCTTCCATCATCCATCCATCCATCCATCATCCATCCATCCATCCATCCATCATCCCAACTGATCCTGCTCCAGAATTCAGCCCCGATCCCACTCCACAATTCCATGTGATCCTGCTCTGGACCCCTCCTCTGATCCAGAATCCCTCCCTGATTCCAATCTGTCCATCCTGTCCCAATCCCCCTCTGGAATCCCACCCTGACCCCACTCCGTACCTGCAGTCAAGCTGTGGTTCCCACATCATTCCCTGCAGAAAGAGAAGATCCATGAGATTCCAGCACGGATCACACACTGGGATTAACCCCAGGATCCATTCTGGGATCCACATGGAGGGGATCCAGAGCTGGATCCGCCACTGGTACTCACTGGCTGCCATGTTGTATCCATTCCGGTCCACCCTCCCTGTGGAAAAACAGTGGGATCAGCGTCAGTGCTACAGGATTCCCAGAAAGGTGCTGGGTGGATCTGTGCCCCTTCCTGACCCCCATCCCGTGTGTTACCGGATTGGAGCTTCCAGATGACGAATCCAACGAGGACAATGAGGATGATGATGGCAACAATGGACACAGCGACCACCACGGTGAGATTCCCACCAGATGTCGGCTCTGGGAATTGTGGGATGGTGAGGAGGAGGAGGGGAATCCCCATCTGGGAATTCCAACTCCCCAGTTGCCACATTCCACATTCCCAGCCTCACCCCAAGCGAAGATCCCGGGCTCCGACATTCCGGGATGCTCCACCCGGCACCGGTACTGCTCCCGCTCCTCCGGCCGCGCCTCGATCCTGGCCCAGGTGTGGAAGGTGCCGTCGCTGTTGGGAACGACCCCGCCCCACTCCGTCTCCTGATCCCGGATTTCATCCCCCTTCATCCAGTTGACTTCGATGGCCTTGGGGTAGAATCCGTACGCGTGGCAGGACAAGATCAGCATCCCGTGTTCCTCTTTTCCGGACACATGGACATCAGGGGTCTCTGGAATGGGATAACAGTGAGAGACGTCCATGGAATTCCATGGGAATGGGATGGGGGTGAGAATTGCCCATGGAATTCCTTGGGAATGGGATGGAGCTGAGATCTGCACATGGAATTCTCACAAGAATGGGATGGGGGTGAGATCTGCCCATGGAATTCCCACTGGAATGGGATGGGGTTTTTAATGTGCCCATGGAATTCAATGGGAATGGAACAGGGGTGAGATCTGCCCACGGAATTTCCACAGGAAATATAGGGTTCCCAAGTCCTCCATTCCCAACATCTCACATTCCCACAGGAATTCTGCTCCCCACCTTGCGGTCCAGCTCCTTCTGCCCATATCCGCGTATCTCTGGAGCCACTCTGGGCAGATTGTGCTCCAGGTAATTAGTCACCCTCTCAGCCTCATTCGTTTCACCTTCCCAGTACCTCCTGGTGACCTCAGCAGCGCTGTCGGCCACCACCAATCTCCTGGATTCCAGGTCAAAGGAGATGAAATCCTGCCCGTCGTAGCCATCCCGGCGGGATCCACGGATGCTCCCGTCAGACAGGAGGTCACAGCCATAAACTCGCAACCTTGTGTGAAAACCTGAGGGAATTGTACCCACAGAGACTCATGGAATTGTGTCCCAGCCCCACACAGCCCCATCCCAGCCCTATGGAGCACCAGGGTCTGATGAAGACCCAGAGAGCCTCATCCCAGCCCCACAGATCCCCATCCCAACACCATGGATCTCATCCCAGACCCACAGATCCCCATCCCAGACCCATGGATCCCATCCCAACCCATGCAGCACAAGATATCCCATACCAGCCTAATGGATCACCATCTCGGCCTCTTGGCACTCTGTCAATCCACATCCAAGCCCGATAAATCCCATTCAAGCACTATAGATCCCCACTCCAGCCCCACAGATCTCAGCTCATCTCCATGGATCCCATCCCAACCCCACGGATCCCATCCAACTCATCCATCCACATCTCAGCCCCACAGATCCCCCACTCGCCCTGCTCTGGTTGTACCGGTCCCGCAGTATCTCCAGGTTCCTGGCAGCCACGTGCTGTTTCCCCACATAGATCTGGGTGTTCCCATCCCAATATTCCGGCTCTGCTCCGTCCTTTATCCACTGTGTCAGCGCTCCATCCGGCCCGCTTGCTGTCGTAGCGTGTGAAGGGGATCCCATCCAGGTACCCAATGGCCATGAACTGGGGGATCCCCGGCTGGGCTCTGACACTGCCACATCCAGGTAGTGCAGGGAGTGGAGAACTGGGGGGACACAGAGATTTGGGGGGTTGAGGGGTCACGGAGCAATGAAAGGGGAACTGGGAGAGCAGGAAAAGGGGTGCATGGGGTCCCAGTGGCCAGGAACAGGGGCTCAGGGGATCCCTGTGCCCAGGAAAGGGGTCCAAGGGATCCCCAGTGCCAAGGAAAGAGGGGTCACAAGGTGGGGAGAACCGGGATGGCTGGAATGGGGGGCTCAGAGGTCCTTGATGCAGAGGGAAAGGGGGGCTGGGGGCTGATAAAAAACAGGAATGGGGGTCCAGGAGGTCTCAGAGTCAAGTAAAATGTGGGTCTGGAACTGGGGAAGGTGGGATGGATGGGAAAGGGGGTGCAGGGGGGGATTGGTACTGGATAAGGGAGTGCAGGGAGGTGCCTTCCTTTCCACTGGGACTGGGAGTTCAGGGGGGTCCCAGAGCCAAGAATCCCCCCTGAGAGTGTCCACGATACCCCAGGGACCCTCCCAGACCCCCCGCAGGACGAGCAGGGGGTGGAGATCTGGGGGGATGCAGAGACTGGGGGGGCAGGAAGCAGAACGGGGAGAGCCGGGAAGGGTCCAAGGTTCAAGGAAGGGACTGGGAGAGGCGGGATGGGGGATCCAGGGGGTCCCTGTGCCCAAGAAAGGGGCTCCAGGGGTCCCCGGTGTTGAGGGAAAGGGGGGGGCTGGGACTGGGAGAGGCAAACGGATCCCGGAGGCGCAGCCTGGGGGACGGGAAAGAGACCGAGGGAGTGCGGTGGGGGAGGGGACAGGGAAAAGGGGGAATTCCAGGGAGTTCATCTGGATCCCATTGGATCCCCGCTGAGACCCCCCTGAGACCCCTGGGACCCTCTGGGACCCCGTTTCGGGAAGCGCCGGGAATGGAAAACGGGGGGACACGGAAAGTTGGGAGGTTCGGGGGGTCCAAAGGTCAAGGAAAAGGGCGGGACTCGGGTCTGGGAAAAGCGGGATGCCCGAAAAGGGGGTGCAGGGGGGTCTCAGGCCTGGAAATGGAGATTCGGGGGTATCGCAGTGCCCGGGAATGGGGGTTCAGGGGGGTCCCAGTGCCAGATGAGGGGGTTCAGGGGGGTCCCTGTGCGCAGGAATGGCGGTTCAGGGGGGTCCCGGTGCACAGAAATGGGGGTTCACGGAGGGTTTTCTGCTGGGAAAGGCGATGGAGAGGTAACAAGACCGAAAATGACGATTCAGTGGTTTCTCCGTGCCCGGAAATCAAGGTTTAAAGGATTCCCAGTGCCCGGAAATGGGGGTTCAGGGGGTGCTGGTGACAAGAACAGGAGGGTTCAGGGGGGTCTCCGTGTCAGATAAGGGGGTACAGGGGGGCCGGTGCTGGGGAAGAGGATCGAGGGGGGTCACACGACGCAAAATGTAGATTTCGGGGGTTCACCTGCCCGGGAATGGAGGGTTAGGGGGTTCCCAGTGCCCAGAAATGGAAGTTCAGGGGGGCCCCGGTGCCCGGGAATGGGGGTTCAGGGGTTCCCGTACTGGGGAATGTGTGCTAAAGAGGAGTTTCCTTCCCGGAATTCGGGGCTCAAGGGCGTTCTGCTGCCCGAAAATGGGGGTTCAAGGGGTGCTGGTGAGCAGAAAATGGGGGTTCAGGGGGGTCTCCGTGCCAGATAAGGGGGTACATTGGTGATGCCGGTGCTGGGCAGGGGGATTGCGGGGGGTCACAGGACCCAAAATGGAGATTTCCGGGGTTTCCCTGCCCAGGATTGGAGAGTTAGGGGGCTCCCGGTACCGGAAATGGAAGTTCAGGGGGGTCCCGGTGCCCGGGAATTGCGGTTCAGGGGCGTCTCTGTTTCGGGGGTCCCACTGACCTTTCGTCGCGCCCCCCAGGAGCCCCAAGAGCAGCCCCAGCCCCAGCGCTGGAGCCATCGCAGCCCGTCCCCCCTCGAGAGACCCGAAAGCGAAAGTGACCGAGGGAGCGCGGGGGGCAGGGGAAAAGGGGGAATTCCAGAGAATTTCTCTGGATGCCCGCTGCGACCCTCCTGGAGCCCTCTGAGAAACATCTGGGACCCCCTGGGACCGCCCTGAAGAAAGCGCCGGGACTGGAGAACTGAGGGGACACGGAAATTTGGGAGATCTGGGGGTGCAAAGGGAAGGAAAAGGGCGGGTCTGGGGTCTGGGAAGGGCGGGATGCCCGAGAAGGGGGTGCAGGAGGTCCCCATGCCGAATTAGGGGGTGCGGGGGGGAGTCCCCATGCCCAGTAATGGGGGCCTCAGGGGTCTCGAGGTCAAAGCAAATGGGGGGCTGGGTCCCCGAGAGGGGGAGGGCCGGGAAATGGGGTACAGGGGGGCACTGGGGCTGGATAAGGGGGATCCGGGTGCGCAGGAAATGGGGTTCAGGGGGGGTCTTTTTGCGAGTTATGGGGTTCAAGGGGTCCCGGTGTCCGAAAGTTGAGGTTCAGGGGGGTCCCGGAGAGCAGAAATGGGGTTCAGGGGGGTTTCCGTGCACGGGAATGGGGGTTCAGGGGATTCCAGGTGCCAGATAACGGGGTGATGGGGTTTTCAGGACAGGAGATAGCGACACAGGGGGGTTCCCGTTCCCCATAATGAACGCTCAAGGGGGTCTCTGTGCCCAGGAAGGGGGGCTCGCCCCGAAATGGAAGTGCAGGGGGGTCCCCGTGCCCAGGAACGGGGGTTCAGGGGGTCCCGGTGCCGGTGCCGAGGCGGATCCCGAAGCTGCAGCTTGGGAGACGCGAAAGTGACCGAGGGAGAGCGAGGAGGGGGAGGAGACAGAGGAAACCCTGGGAATTCCCCTGAATCCCCCCGGGGACCACTCAGGACCCCCCGCAGGACGAGGAGGTAGTGGAGAACTGGGGGGGACTCAGAGATTGGGGGGTCTGGCGGAGTCCATGGGTCAGGAAGCGAAACTGGGAGAGCCGGGAAGGGCGCAAGGTTCAAGGGAGGGACCGGGAGAGGCGGGATGGGGGATCCAGGGGGTCCCTGTGCTCAGCAAAGGGGCTCCAGGGGTCCCCAGTGTTGAGAAAAGTGGGATCTGGGAGCTGGGAAAGGCAGGAACGGGGATCCAGGGGGTCCCTGGGCCACGGGAAAGGGGGGCTGGGGCTGGGAGGGGCGGGCGGATCCCGGGGACGCGGTTTGGGAGACGCGAAAGCGAGACGGGAGTAAAGGGGAATTCCAGGGAATTCATCTGGATCCCACTGGATCTGCGCTGAGACCCCCGGGACCCCCTCGCAGGAAGCGCCGGCAATGGAGAACTCGGGGGGTGCAGAAATTTGGGAGATCTGGGGGTTCAAAAGCGAGGGAAAGGGCGGAACTGGGGTGTGGGGATGGCCGGGAATGGGGGTGCAGGGGGGTCCCAGAGCACTGACGGGGCTGCGGGGGGATCCCAGCCCCGGATTAGGGGGTGCAGGGGGGGTCCCGGTGCTGGGGAAGGGAGTATGGGGGAGTCCCCGTGCCCAAAAATGGGGGTTCAGGGGTTCCCGTGCTGGGGAATGTGTGTTAAGGGGGAATTTCCTTCCCGGAATTCGGGGCTCAAGAGCGTTCTGCTGCCTGAAAATGGGGGTTCAAGGGGTGCTGGTGAGCAGAAAATGGGGGTACAGGGGGGTCTCCGTGCCAGATAAGGGGTTACATTGGTGATGCCGGTGCTGGGCAGGGGGATTGCGGGGGGTCACAGGACCCAAAATGGAGATTTCCGGGGTTTCCCTGCCCAGGATTGGAGATTTAGGGACTTCCAGGTGCCCGAAAATGGAAGTTCAGGGGGGTCCCGGTGCCCGGGAATTGCGGTTCAGGGGCGTCTCTGTTTCGGGGGGTCCCACTGACCTTTCGTCGTGCCCCCAAGGCCCCCCAGGAGCCCCAAGAGCAGCCCCAGCCCCAGCGCTGGAGCCATCGCAGCCGTCCGCGCTCGCAGCTTTGGCGCAGCTCGAGAGACCCGAAAGCGAAAGTGACCGAGGCAGCGCGGGGGGGAGGGGAAAAGGGGGATTTCCAGAGAATTCCTCTGGACCCCTCTGGATCCCCGCTGCGACCCCCCTGGAGCCCTCTGAGAAACACCTGGGACCCCCTGGGATCGCCCTGAAGAAAGCGCCGGGACTGGAGAACTGGGGGGACACGGAAATTTGGGAGATCTGGGGGTGCAAAGGGAAGGAAAAGGGCGGGTCTGAGGGCTGGGAAGGGCGGGATGCCCGAGAAGGGGGTGCAGGGGGTCCCCATACCGAATTAGGGGGTGCGGGGGGAGTCCCATGCCCAGTAATGGGGGCCTCAGGGGGTTCCCGAGGTCAAGGAAAATGGGGGGCTGGGTCCCCGAGAGGGGGAGGGCCGGGAAATGAGGTTCAGGGGAGGGGCCTCTTTGCGGGTTTTGGGGTTCCAGGGGTACGGGTGCCAGAAAATTGAGGTTCAGGGGGGTCTCGGTGCCCAGAAATGGGGGTTCAGGAGGGTTTCCCTGCTCGGGAATGGGGGTTCAGAGGGGTCCAGGTTCCAGATAAGGGGGTGCAGGGGTTTTTCAGGACTGGGGAAGGGGGTACAGGGGGGTCCCGGTTCCCAGAAATGAACATTCAAGGGGGCCCCGTGCCCAGGAACGGGGGTTCAGGGGGTCCCGGTGCCGGTCCCGGTGCCGATCCCGAAGCCGCAGCTTGGGAAACGCGAAAGTGACCGGGGGAGCGCGAGGAGGGGGAGGGGACAGAGGAAACGCTGGGAATTCCCCTGAAACCCCCGGGGACCACCCAGGACCCCCCCGCAGGACGATCAGGGAGTGGAGAACTGGGGCGGGACTCAGAGACTGGGGGGTCTGGCGGAGTCCAAGGATCAGGAAGCGAAACTAGGAGAGCCGGGAAGGGCGCAAGGTTCAAGGAAGGGACTGGGAGAGGCGGGATGGGGGATCCAGGGGGTCCCTGTGCTCAGCAAAGGGGCTCCAGGGGTCCCCAGTGTTGAGAAAAGTGGGATCTGGGAGCTGGGAAAGGCAGGAACGGGGATCCAGGGGGTCCCTGGGCCACGGGAAAGTGGGGCTGGGGCTGGGAGGGGCGGGCGGATCCCGGGGACGCGGTTTGGGAGACGCGAAAGCGAGACGGGAGTAAAGGGGAATCCCAGGGAATTCATCTGGATCCCACTGGATCTGCGCTGAGACCCCCTGGGACCCCCTCGCAGGAAGCGCCGGCAATGGAGAACTCGGGGGATGCAGAAATTTGGGAGATCTGGGGATTCAAGAGCCGAGGGAAAGGGCGGAACTGGGGTGTGGGGATGGCCGGGAATGGGGGTGCAGGGGGGTCCCAGAGCACTGACGGGGCTGCGGGGGGATCCCAGCCCCGGATTAGGGGGTGCAGGGGGGTCCCGGTGCTGGGGAAGGGAGTATGGGGGAGTCCCCGTGCCCAAAAATGGGGGTTCAGGGGTTCCCGTGCTGGGGAATGTGTGTTAAGGGGGAATTTCCTTCCCGGAATTCGGGGCTCAAGAGCGTTCTGCTGCCTGAAAATGGGGGTTCAAGGGGTGCTGGTGAGCAGAAAATGGGGGTTCAGGGGGGTCTCCGTGCCAGATAAGGGGGTACATTGGTGATGCCGGTGCTGGGCAGGGGGATGCGGGGGGTCACAGGATCCAAAATGGAGATTTCGGGGGTTTCCGTGCCCGCGAATGGAGGGTTGGGGGGTTCCCGGTGGCCGGAAATGAAAGTTCAGGAGGGTCCCGGTGCCCGGGAATTGCGGTTCCGAGGGGTCCCGGTATCGGAGGGTCCCACTCACCTTTCGTCGCGCCCCTCAGGCCCCCCAGGAGCCCCAAGAGCAGCCCCAGCCCCAGCGCTGGAGCCATCGCGCTGCTCCGCTGCGATCCCGCTCCCAGAGCTGGCCGCGTCCCCAGCGCTGGCCCCGCCCCCAGAGCCGCCTCCGGCCCCGCCATTGGCGCCGCTATTTCCTGCCCGCCAATGGAAACTCAACGTTTCTGTGACGTCACGCGTAGCTGGGTAGATCTCGGTCTCTCGGTTTGAGACGCGGAAGCGAAAGTGACCGAGGCAGCGCGGTGGGGGAGGGGAAAAGGGGGAATTCCAGAGAATTCCTCTGGATCCCTCTGGATCCCCGCTGCGACCCCCTGGAGCTTTCTGAGAAACACCTGGGACCCCCTGGGACCGCCCTGAAGAAAGCGCCGGGACTGGAGAACTGGGGGGACACGGAAATTTGGGAGATCTGGGGGTGATTCCCCATGCTGCCATAATGACTACTTTTATATGTTGCTATCCATGGTGCCACAATGGCACCTTGGTTCTCTTAGGCCCCGGGGTGTACCAATTCCCCTTTGGTTTCTGTGGTCCATTGGTGTCACAATGGCATTTTGGTTCCATGAGACTCCATGGTGTCAAAATGGCCCCATGATTTTTTTAGGCCCCAAGGTAACACCATGGCCCCTTGCTTCTCTTAGACCTCATGGTGTAACAATGGCCCTTGGTTTCAATAGTTTCCATGGTGTCCACATCACCCCTTGGTTCTCAGAGGCCCCATGGTTCCAGAATGGCCCCTTGGTTCTATGAGGCACCAAAGTGTCACAATGGCCACTTGATTCCATGAGGTTCTATGTGTTTCTAGGTGTTACAAGGGCCCCTTGCTTCTATTAGCCCCCATGTGTCACAATGGACTTTGGCTCTGTTAGGCACCATGGTGTCACAACACAACCTTAATTCTATGAGACCCCACGGTGTCACCATGGCCCCTTCATTCTATTAGGCCCCAGGGTGTTAATAATTGCCCCTTGGTTCCATGAGCTCCCATGGTGTTCAAAATGGGCCATCGGTTCCATGAGCCCGCTTCATGTCACAATGGCACTTTGGTTCTGTTTGGGTCCATGTTGTCAAAATGACCAATTTGATCAGACATACCAGATGGTGCCACAAAGGACCCATGATTTTGTGAGGTCCCATGATGTCACATTGGCCCCTTGGTTTTATGAGGCCCATGATGTCAAAATGGCTCCTCAGTTTTTTAAGTTCCAAGGTGTCACAATGACACCTTGGTTCTGTATGGCCCCATGGTGTCATCATAGACCATTGTTCCATGAGGCTCCATGATGTCAAAATGGCCGCTTGGTTCCATGAAGTGCCATAGTGACGCAATGGAACCTGGGATCTATGAGGCCCCATGGTGTCACAATGACCTTTTGATACCATGAGATCCCATGGTGTCTCAATGGACCATTGGTTCTATGAGCCTTCATGGTGTCACAATGGCCCTTTGGCTCTGTTAGGTCCCATGGTGTCACAATACACCCTTGGGTCTATTAGGCCCCAAGTGTCACAATGACTCCTTGGTTTTCTGAGGACCTATGGTGTCACAATGGACCCTTGGTTCCATGAAGTCACGTGGTGTCACAATGGGCCTTGGGTTCTGGTGGACACCATGGTGTGATTATGATCCCTTAGTTCTGTCAGACCCCATGGTGTCAAAAGGACCATTGGTACCATGCAACATAATGGTGTCACAACAGCCACTTGGTTCTGTTAGGCCCCATGGTGCCACAACACCACTTTTTTCTCTTAGGACCCATGGTGTCACAATGGCTTCTTGGTTCTCATAGGCCCGACAGTGTCACAATTCAATTTTGGTTTTTGTGGTCCATTGGTGTCACAAGGGCATTTTGGTTTTACGAGGTTCCATGATGTCAAAATGTCCCCTTGTTTCTATTTGTCCGTATGGTGTTCAAATTGGCCCGGTTGTTCTATGAGCTCCCATGGTGTTCAAAATGGCCCCTTGGTGCTATGAGGCCCTGTGGTGTCACAATGGCCCCTTTGTTTCTTGAGGTCTGATGGAGTCACAGTGGCCCCTTTGCAGTGTTAAGCACTATGGCGTCACAAATGCCGGTTGCATTCCTTGGGCCCCATAGTGTCACAATTTTCCCCTGGTTCTCTTAGGAGCCATGTTGTCAGAACAGCCCCTCGGTTCACAGTGGCCACATGGTGTCACAATGGACCCTTGGTTCCATGAGGTCCCATGTTTTTACAATGGCCCCTTGGTGTAATGAGTTCCCATAGTTTCACAACAGCCCCATCGTTCTGTTAGGCCCTTATGCCATTATGCCCCAGGGAATAAAATGGTCCCCTTTGTCCTTTTAGACCCCACAGTGTTCAAAATGGCACCTTGGTGCCATGAGGCCCTACGGTGTCACAATGGCACCGTGTTCCAGTCAGGCTCCATGGTGTCACAATGGTCCCTTGGTTCTGGGAGGCCCCATGATGTCCTAATGGCCCCTTGATTCTGGTGGACACCGTGGTGTGGAAATGGCCACTTTGTCTGTTAGGCTCTATGGTGTGACCCAAACCCCTTGCTTCTTTTATGCCCCATGGTGTCACAATTTCCCATCTGTTAAGACCCATGGTGTAACTATGGCCCCTTGGTTCTGTTAGGCCCCATGGTGTTAATAATTGCCCCTTGGTTCTGTGAGCTCGTATGGTGTTCAAAATGGCCCTTTGGTGCCATGAGGCTACTTGGTGTCACAATGGACCTTGATTCTGTTTGAGTCCATGTTGCAACAATGACCACTTAGATCAGACATGCCACATGGTGTCACAATGGACCCATGGTTCTGTGAGGTCCCATGGTGTTATAATGGCCCCTGAGTTCTATGAGCCCTCATATGTCACAATGGACACTTGGTCCTGTTAGGCGCACTGGTGTCACAATACACCTTTGGTTCTATGAGGCCCCATGGTGTCACAATGGCCCCTTGGTTCACTGAGACCCCGTCATGTCATGATGGCCCCTTGGTTCCATGAAGTCCCATGGTGTCACAACGACTCATTGGTTCTATGAGGTCCCATCAGGTCACAATGGAACATTGGTTCCAGGCAGCACATTGGTGTCGCATTTGCCACATGGTTCTATTAGGCCCCATCGTATCAAAATGGCCCATTGGTTTCATACAGCACAATGGGGTCACAATGGCTACTGGGTTTCCTTAGGGCCTATGGTACTCCCAATAGACCCTTGGTTCTTTTAGGACATATGGTGTCACCATTTTCCCTTGGTTTTGTTAGGACTCATTGTGTCATGAGGGATCCTTGGTTCCATAAGGCCCGATGGAGTTACAATGGCCCATTCGTTCTGTTTGGCCTCATGGTGTTACAATTTCCCCTTGGTTCTGTTAGACCCCATGGTATCACAATGGCCCCATGGTTCAGATAGGCCACATGGTGTCACAGTGGATCTGTGATTCTCTGAGATCTCATGTTGTTACCATGGCCCCTTGGTTCTATGACTGCCATGTGCCACAATGGATCCTTGGTTCTATGAGGGCCCATGGTGTCACAATGCACTCTGGGTTCTATGAGGACACAGGGTATCACAATGGCCTCTTGCTTCTCTGAGGTCCCATGGTGTCACAATGGCCTCTTGGTTCTGTTAGGCACCCTTGGTTTCAAAATGGCCCCTTGGTGCCATGGGGCCCTATAGTATCAGAATGGCACCTTGCTTCTGTTAGGTTCCATGGTGTCACAATGGACCCTTGGTTCAGATAGGCTGCATGGTGTCACAGTGGGCCCTTTGTTCTCTTAGGCTCCATGGTCTCACAATAGCCCCTTGGTTCCAGTGGACAGCATTGAGTAACAATGGCACCTTGGCCTGTTTGGCCCCATGGTCTCACAATGGCTCTTGGTTCCATGAAGTGCCATGGTGGCACAATGGCCCCTTGGTTCTGTTAGACTCCATGGTGTGTCAATACCCCCTTGGTTCTATGAGGCCCCTTGGTGTCACAATTGGGCCTTGATTATCAGAGGACTCATGGTGACACAAAATCCGCTTTGCTGTATTAGGCCCCATGGTGTTCAAAATGGCCCCTTGGTGCCATGAGGCCCCATGGTTTCACGAAAGCCCCTTGGTCCCATTGTGCCCCATGGGGTTACAATCTCCCCTTGTTGCCCAACAGAGAGACACGAAACAACTAGGTTGTTTAGTGTGATGCTTTATTGAGGGCCCTGGGGTCTGAGGACTAGCGTCCAAAGTCAGAGCTCGCCCGATTACAATTTCTCAGAGCTTAAATACACTTCTTGGAGAATTTCTTTATCCTTGATTTTCTTACTTCACTACCTCTATGTGATTTTCTCAACGTTCTCCTAATCTGTCTACATTCCTCTAAGTAATAAATTGTTACACTCGGCTAGACAAGTCACATACATCATGTAGATAAACAATGCACTATTCAAGAGAGTAACATTTCTACTGTTTCAGCAAGTTCTACTTTGGTACACACATAAATTTACTTAACTGAATATTCCTCACTCTCGCCAACTCAGGGCCTAAGCTACTTGATCAGTCCTTAGCATAACTACTACTAATTTTATATTTCAATTTTACTGAAACATACTGCAACAACTCCCCCCTTTTGAGCATCACTCAATCTCCTTTGCAGGGATGCTCAAATATTCACTCAATCTTCATCTGGAGATAGAATTAATTGCACCGTGTCCTTATATGATGGAGGTGGTGTCACTGGAGCATGGGTGACAGCGCTGAGCAGTCTTCTAGTATGCAATCGCTCCTTGGTAATTACACCTGTAATGCACTTAAACACTCCAGTGACAATAAGTACCACAATTACAATCATAATTACATATTGTATCACTGATGAGATCCATCCAGAAAGTTGGAGCCCTAATGACTGAAACAGAGCACCAGCCCAATTGTGCTCTGCCTCTTTTTCCAAATCTTTAATTTTTTCTTCTACACTTTCTAATTGAGAAATATCTTTCTCTACGTCAACTGTCACATTTGCGATATGGATACAACAGTGGTCTATTTTATTGCTTAAATATCCACACACCCCATGTTCCTTTAACAACAACAAATCTAAAGCCATCCTATTCTGTATAGTCATACAAGTTGTAGCTTGCAGCTGGAGATTTAAATCTCTAAAACCCTTCTTGGTGGCAGCTGCTAATCTTTCTGTTTGTCCCATCAATCGATAGATCATTTCTCTATTCCTGTAAGAGACAATTTGAGCAAACAAGGATTCTAACGCCCAACCAAACTTTACTCCACTGTCAGGTTCATGCCATTGATCTTCCTCATTTTCTGCTTCCCTCTTGTGCCTTGTCATTTGTAGTTTTAATTTAGATTGTTTCCAGAAGGGACATAATGTTTGGATTCCTAATGTGATTTGGGTAACTGGCCCATCTACTGGCACATGAGTTGTCCACAAACCATGTCCTAATGCCCATACTAAATTCCCTGGACTCCTTAATCTGGTAGTCTTGCAATTTATGTCCTTCTGGCTGGCAGTTCCTGTCATAGAATGGTTATATCCTCTACACTCACATCCTAATTTTAATAGCATCCTTACAGGCATCAGTCCAATTTCTAATTCCGGAGTGTCACAAGTGTATATTTTTATACAATTCCAATTTTCCTTTTGTCTGAGTTGTCTCTGCATAGAATGTAGCATAGTTAAACCTTTGTGTGTCTGATTAACTTTCCCCGTCCACTGGATGCACCATTTAACTGTATCAATGTAACTATAGGTTTCTAACAAGCTTGGTCCCCAAATTGTTCCCCATTCTTCCAAGGTAGTAACCCGTGTATGATTTTCACACACTTCTTTTCCTGTTATGTGTAAATTGCCTTTCAGAGTGTTTGCATAGTATGGTTTGCCATACAATATTTCATATGGACTTACTCCCACTTTCTCTCGTGGCTTAATTCTAGTTCTTAGTAGCTCTAGTGGTAACGCTTGGGGCCACTGTAATTTGGCTTCCTGACAAATTTTTTTAATTTGCCCTTTTAGGGTCTGATTCATTTCCTCTACTTGTTCACTTGATTGAGGTCTCCATGGTGTGTATAAATTCTAGGTTATATCTAATATTCGAGCTACTTCCTGTACTATGGTGGCAATGAAATGTGGATGATAGCCCTAGTGGAACCCCGAATTTCGGAATAATTTTCCTTAACAATGTTTTAACTGCCTCTTTAGCTTGATTGGTTCTACATGGAAAAGCTTCTGGCCATCCAGAGAATGTGCACACATAAACCAGTATGTACTTATACCCCTGTGCTCGTGGCAATTCTGAAAAGTCTATCTGCCAATAATCTCCTGGCTCTGGCCCTACCTGCAGTTTTCCTAACTGAATTTGCTTTCTCACCACGGGATTGTTTTTCAAACAAACTGGGCACATTGCATTCACCCGCTTTGCTAATGTTAGCATCCGGTTAGAGATTATGTCATTTTTCAGAAATTTCACCAATACCTCTGCACCCCAATGGCATTTATTGTGTTCCGTGGTTAAAATGACTTTCATGATATTCCCGGGTACCACTACTTGTCCTGTAAGGGTTACATACCATCCCATAGTGTTCTTCTGGGCCCGGAGCAAGTGTGCCAATTTTTCATCCTCAGGGGTGTACTGTGGCTGTTGATTTAAATAAGGTGTTATAGGATTTACCTTAACAGGTATTAAAGCCATCTGAGTCCAAACCTGTCGAGCCGGATCTCGTGCCGTGTAATCTGCCAAACGGTTACCATCGAATATCTTTCCTTCTTCCTTTCAATGTCCTCGTACATGCATTACTGCCACTTGCTCCAGTCTGTGCACAGCATCAAGCAGAGCCAAAACTTCTTCACAATGTTTTATTAGAGTCCCCTGTGAATTAAGCAGCCCTTTTTCTTCCCACGGTGCACCATGAATGTGTACCACTCCGAAAGCATATTTCGAATCAGTCCAAATATTCGCTTTCTTTCCTGTGCTTAAAATTAAGGCTCTGGTTAGTCCGATAATTTCCGCTTTTTGTGCTGATGTTCTGTGAGGCAAGGCTTTGGCCTCTATTACCTGTGAAACCGTGACCACTGCATACCCAGCATACCTAGTACCGTTTTCCATAAAGCTGGATCCATCAGTAAACAACTCCCAGTCTGCTGTTTCCAATGGTGTATCCTTCAATTCCGGCTGGCTGGAGTATACTTGTTCAATTACTTCAACGCAATCATGTGTAAGTTCTTCTTCTTTCGCCTCACTGCGAAGAAACTCTGCCGGATTTACATGGTTAGTAGTTTCTAATTCTACATCATCCTGCTCTTTCAATATTGCCTGATACTGCAACATTCGGCTGGATGATAGCTCATGTGGTCCTTTTTGTTCTAACACTGTTAACACCATATGAGGAACATACACAGTCATTTTTCCCCTTAATGTGAGTTTTTGAGCTTCTTGTATCAGCAGCACTGTTGCTGATGCAGCCCTCAAGCAGGATGGCCACCCGGCACTTACGGAATCCAACTGCTTTGAAAAATACCCCACCAGCCTTTTCCAGGACCCCAACCTCTGAGTCAATACCCCAATCGCCAGCCGCTGTCTTTCATTTACATACAGTTGAAAGGGTTTGTTGAAATCTGGCAAACCCAGAGCCGGCGTCTCTTTCAGGGTTTGCTTCAGATCCTGGAAAGCCTTTTTCCAAGAGGGGGTCCATTCCAGCTGTTGATCTTTCAAAGATTCATACAATGGTTGAGCCATCAGTCCAAAATTCAATATCCATAGTCTACACCACCCGACCATGCCTAAAAATGATCTCAATTCTTGATGATTTCTGGGAAGTGGGATAGAGCAAACTGCTTCTACTCTATTCACGCCTAGCCGGCGTTGTCCCTGGGTTAGCTCACATCCTAAATATAGCACGCTTTCTCGTATTAACTGCGCCTTTTCCTTTGAGACTCGATATCCTGCTTGTCCTAATATGTTTAGTAAGGCAATTGTCAAAAAGATACATTTTTCTTTTCCTTCTGTAGCCACTAGTATGTCATCCACATATTGTAATACCACGTAAAAAAAAGGAGACTCTTTTACCTGCGTAGTCTTTCACTCCTCTAATTGCTTGGCGAGTTGATTACCAAAGATTGTGGGGCTGTTCTTAAATCCTTGAGGAAGTCGGGTCCACGTGAGCTGTCTTTTCCGTCCTGTCGCAGGATCTTCCCATCCAAAGGCGAAGTACTTCATACTTTCTTCCGCCAACGGGATGCAGAAGAAGGCATCTTTCAAGTCAATCACAGTAAACCATTTAAATTTCTCTGACATGGATGTTAACAGGGTATAGGGATTGGCAACCACCGGGTGAATGTCCTTTAATATCTCATTAATTGCTCTTAAATCCTGTACTAATCTATATTTACCATTGGGTTTTCTTACTCTAGAAATTGGGTTATTATATTCAGACTCACACTCTTTCAATAACCCAAGAGTTGTATATTGAGAAATCATTGGGGCTATTCCTCATTTGGCATCTAATTTAATAGGATACTGCTGTACCCTCACAGGTTTTGCTCCCTCTTTTAATTCTACAATTGCAGGGGGTGCCGCCTTTGATTTTCCCGGTACCCCCATTTTCCATACTCAAGGCACTACTGCTTGTTCTATCTGTACTGGAATGGGTAGAGGATCTACTTCACTAACCATGAAAATTTTCCCAATCTCTTCATCTGGAATTTCTAATTTAACCCGACCATTCTCAAATATAATTCTGGCATTCAATATAGATAACAAATCCCTTCCAAACAACGGTTCTGGGCAATTTGGCATATATAAAAATCGATGATTTAATTCCTTCTTCCCAAATTTCAAGCTCATAGGTTGCAAAAAGGGCCGTTCCTCTACCTGCCCAGTAGCTCCAACTATCTGTACGGTAGTATCACTCAATGGTCCTAATCGTTTATTCAAAACCGAATGCACAGCCCCAGTGTCTACTCTAAATATTTGATCCTCTCCTTCTACCCTAATTCTAACCATAAGTGCCTGGTCTAGTCAGCTCTGATTTTGGTTCTGATAACTTCCCATCATCATTATTTGGGCTTGAGCGGCATCTGCTGGTGTAAGAGGGTAACTAGGGAAACCATTAGTGTTCCCGTTCACTCCCCTCCCGAACCCCCCTTTGGCCAGACATTCATTTTTCCAATGCCTCATCTGCTTACAAAACGCACACTGATTCGGGTCTGACCTTCCATCCACAAAACCACCATTATTCCCATTACCTTGATAAAATCCCCTGCCTCTACCGCTAAGTCCTCCTCGACCCCGTCCTCTGTATCCTCTTCCCCTACCACGTTGCCCTCCTGCTTGTTGCATTAATGCTAAAATACTGGCTTGCTGGTGTTTTGCTGTTTCCTTTTCTCTATTATTGTACACCTTCCAGGCTGTTTCTAATAATTTTTCTAATCTCCTTGTGTCTTCCCCTTCTAGCTTCTGTAGCTTTTTCCTAATATCGTCCTGAGACTGCCCAGTAAGTAACAAAGCTATCTGTAATTGCCCTGCTTCTGATTCCACATCCAGGCTAGTATATCTCCTAGCCGCATCTTTTAGTCTTTCCAAAAAGGCAGAAGGAGATTCATTTTTCTCCTGTTTAACTGAGTACAATTTAGACCAATTCAGTGTTTTCGGCATCCCACTCCTGACTCCCTCTATTACTAATTCTTGAAACCGCTGCAGCCTACGGTATCCTTCCCCTGTGTTCGGGTCCCACCCTGGACCATTGTGGGGTACCACCTCATTCACTGACAATCCCACTATCCTCTGAGTCCGAATGTCCTCTCTAGCCTTTTCTTTAGCTGCTTTCAGTACCATCTCCTTTTCTGTAGAAACCATCAATGTGTCTAACAAAACCTGCAAATCATTCCAATCCGGATTCTGAGTCCTAATAACCATTTTCACCACCCGTGCAGTTCTCTCTGGGTCTTCCCTATAGCTTCCTGCCGATTGTTTCCAAATTACCAAATCGCTGGGGGGAAAAGGAACCTTTACTATAACACCTTCCCCTTGGGGTCCAACTGCCTCTCAGAGTGGGGCAATCAATTGTGGCCCTGTCTGATTTCTCCGACCCTGGCAGGTTCGGGAAGCCAGAGGAGTTCTTTGGGCTTCACGGGAGATTCCCGGGGAGGGCGTCTGAGGATGGAGGGCTACTGAAAGCCGAGAGCATCCCGGTGTCCGTGGGGACTCCGTGATCTCATCCTCCTCGTTCTCATCACTCTCCCCCTGTTCTCCCTCACTCATAGAAGGGGCAGAGGGACCAGCTTGGTGAGAAGGACCAGCCACATACAAAGACATATCTTCTTCTTTCTTATCCATTTTCACCGCACAAGCCATACATAATCCCCTTTTCTTACATCCTTCACATTCCCCTATGCCTTCGTTTTGCAGCCCAGTCATTAATATTTCACATTCCTTCAACCATTCCGGCTTCCTTCCCAAGTAATAAAACAGATCCAAATACGGCATTTCATCCCATTTCCCATTCTCTTTTAGATATTGCATTAAAGGAACTATTTTCCCTTTATTAGTTGTCCCATTTAATGGCCACTCCGGCCCCCCTTCCGATGCATACAGAGGCCACCAATGGTTACAATAATGAACTAATTTCCCTTTTGTCAACCCTTCCTCAGCAAACCCCCTGTCCTTCCATTTCTTTAGTAAGCATCCCCAAGGAGTATTTTTCGGAACCTTTCCATTAGATTGTACCAACGCCTTGAAGGTTTTAAACGGCATCATTCCCAACAATAGTGAAATGAAAGAAAAGCTAGACAGATGAATAAGGATAGACCGACAAGTGAATAAGGACAGACCAAGGACAGAGCAAGGACAGACCAACCAACCAAACTCACCACTCTCCGACGCCACGGGGGAGCAAGTGCCGGACCAGTGAAGCTTTCGCCGCGTCTTACAGCCGGCGCCGAGGCTTTTACCAAGACGTCTTTAACCCAACCAGGCGAAGCCCACTACCTCGTCTTATAGGCAGGCACCCAGTACCAGAGGATAAAGCACCTTCGGGCTTACCTCCTGCAGTTGTCCAACAGGCGCGGGGTCGGGCACGAGCCGATGACTCCCCGAGAATCACTCGGTGCCGGCGTGGAGTAGATCAGGACGCAAACTACCCCAGCAGCCCTCGGAGTCCTGCCGCGGTCGCCAAAAAACTGTTGCCCGACAGACAGACAAGAAACAACTAGGTTGTTTAGTGCGGTGCTTTATTGAGGGCCCTGGGGTCTGAGGACTAGTGCCCAAAGTCAGAGCCCACCAGATTATAATTTCTCAGAGCTTAAATACGCTTCTTGGAGAATTTCTTTATCCTTGATTTTCTTACTTCACTACCCCTACGTGATTTTCTCAAGGTTCTCCTAATCTGTCTACATTCCTCTAAGTAATAAATTGTTACACTCGGCTAGACAAGTCACATGCATCATGTAGATAAACAATGCACTATTCAAGAGAGTAACATTTCTACTGTTTCAGCAAGTTCTACTTTGGTACACACGTAAATTTACTTAACTGAATACCCCTCACTCTTGCCAACTCAGGGCCTAAGCTACTTGATCAGTCCTTAGCATAACTACTACTAATTTTATATTTCTATTTTACTGAAATATACTTCAACAACTAGACCCTTGTTATACAATGGGACCTCATGGAATCAAGGGGCCACTGTGGCACTGTGGGATCCCATGGCACCAAGTAACCATTTTAACACTACAGAACCAATGAGACCATTGCTACACTGAGGGGCCTCATGGAGCTATGGAATCCATTGTACCACCAAGGGGCCTCATGGAACCAAGCGTCCTTTGTGATGCTACGGAACCAAGGGGCCATAGTGACACTTTGGGACCCCACAGAACTCAGTGGCCACTGTGACACTTCAGGGCCTCATGGAACAAGCAGAGTATTATGGCACTGCAAGGGCTCATGGAATCAAGGAACCCTTGTGCCACAGGGGAGGCCAATGGAACCAAGTGCCCATTGTGACACTGGAGAACCTCAAGGAACCAAGGAGTTATTGTGACACTTCAGGGCATCCTGAAACAATGGGAACATTGTGGCACTGTGGGGTTGGTGTGGCACTGCAGGGCCTCATGGAACCAAGGGTCACTTTAAAGCTGCAGTGCCAACACTAGGACATTGTAGGGCCTGGTTGAACTGATGAGAATATTGTGGCAATATGAAATCTTATGGAAATAAAGATCTATTGTGACACTTTGGGGTCTCATGTAAGCAGGAGTCCAATTGTGACACTGCAGAGACAAGGAGATCATTATGACACTAAAAGGTCTCATAGAACCAAGGGGCCATTGTGTCACTTTGGGGTTCTCATGGAACAAATGTCACCATTGTGACACTGCTATTCAAAATAGGAAAAAATAGAAGAAACTGCTTAATACCAAGGGAGCAGTAAGAAGCAGAATTTTTTTATTCAGCCAGAGGCACAAGGGGGAATAGCTCCTCCCAAAGGTGTGCTGAGTATGGGAAAGTTCCTGCTTTCAGATTGCATTTTACATATTCAGTGATTGTCACAGAATAAATATACGGATGATAATCATTTCCCTGAAATCATCAACATACTTTCCCTCCCCTTCACAGATGTGTTCTTCTGTCCTCAGAGTCTCTTTAGTGGTCACTGGTGTTTGGGGATTGTCATGGTCAGCCCAATTCAAGAGCAGGAGTCGTGACTGGTTCTTTTATGGATCTCAGAGTGCAAAAGACACAGCAGGGGACAAAACCAGTTTACTTTTACATAAATGCACTTTATTTAGTGCCAACCAAAATGCGATAGTGGGACAGAGAGAGAGACAGAGAGAGAAAGAGAAAAGGGGGTCGGGATTATAGCTACCAAGACGGGCAGACAAATCCTCCTGGAGCCAGCCAATACATGTCTGTTGCCATCTGGGGAGATCTCGGGGGTCTTCTCTGAGAAAGTCACTTTTATAGTCCTTTCCCAAAGCGAGTGGCTTCTGGCCAAAAGGTGGGAAGATTTATGGACTATTGTATGTGGAGCTCGTTACACTGAGGAACAGGTGGAAACAGGACGCTTCAAGGCACACCAAACCATCTTTGTTGTCATGAACACACGCAGGGCAGCCCATACTGACCAGTCCATTGCTTTTCCATCTGTGGGAGCTTTGCTGAGTCAGCGCCCCGTGACTAGTTGTCATGAGAAACCAGTCCTGGTAGGCATCACCTGTGGAGCAGTCACTTGGCGTTCCTCCCATGCCTGGCCAGCGCAGGCCTCAGGCGAGGGTCATTGGACAGTGTTGGGGGTTGATTGCTTTTTCTGTTACTGTGTCAATTGAAAGAATTTTTTCCCATTATCATGCCAATGGAGCTGGCCGGGCTACACCCAGGGTCCCTGATGGGTCCAGACAAAAGGGGGTGGGTGGGAACAGCTCCCGGAGGGGCCTCTGAGGCTTCCGGGAGGGCACTCGCGTTTCTGGCGAGCTGGGAGGAGGACGCCTGGGATCGTTCAGCCACGCGGCTGAGCACAGGAGAGCCAGACCCTCTGTGATCACCTGCCCTGCATCTGCCCCGTTGCAGCCTCCTGCCTCTGCGGACACAGCTGATCACCCAGACACACACGGTGAGCGAGGAGCCGCCGCTCCAGCCCGTTCCCACCCGGGACCAGCGTGGCCGCTGCTGCCCCTCCCCCCCTCCTTCCTTATTCCGTTTCCCGCTTGCTTTTTGGCAGATTCGGACTGGGACTAAGCACAGAGACAGCGTGCTTGCATCTAAAGGGACTGACACTGAGTTATCTATTTCGTTCTGTTAGCAATATTAACTGTTATTGTTTTCTGTTTGTACAGTTAGATATATTAGTAAAAGAGCTGTTATTCCCACCCCCTTATCTCTGCCTCAGAGTCCTTGATTCAAACAATTATAATACTTGGGGGGGGGGAGTGGAACCCAAGTCTCTATTCCAAAGGGAATCTTCTGCCCTTACTGGCAGACACCTGTCCTTTCAAACCAGGACAGATTTTGGCGCCCAACGTGGGGCAGAGGGCACTGAGTTGAGAGTTAAGACAGGAATAACAGCTCTCTTAACTGGCAATATGTTGTCTGGTTTAATCTGGTTTGTGTTCCATGTGGTCACAGCCATCTCCCTCCCATTTGCAAGCCCTTTTTTGAATTTGGGCCCCCTCACCAAGGTTGCTGTGGCTATTGTCCGATTGGTTTGGTGGATTGATTATGTCAGGAATTCATGGGTTTTTAATTTTTTCTGGGAAGCAGTTGCATGGATCCGGAGCTATCGTACTCTAACTGCGTGTTTCTGGGGCTATTTCAGTAATGGTACTTACTGTGAGATAACCAGTGCAAGGGAAATTTTTTCCCAACCCATCACCCAGTTTTTTGAGGCTACCCCACTGGTTCTCAAGGATTTCAGATCTGTTTTTATTGCCAGTGTTATTATACAGTGGCTGGTGTTGCTGGTAGGCTTGTTCTATTTAGCATTCAGAAACAAGGGAATATTGGCTTGGACAGCAACTCTGATACCTGCCTCTGCCCCAGGGACTAGGGATATTGCCCCAGAACCTGCCTCTGCCCCAGAGACTAGGGATGTTGCCCCAGAACCTGCCTCTGCCCCAGGGACTAGGGATGTTGCCCCAGAACCTGCGTCTGCCCCAGGGACTAGGGATGCTGCCCCAGAGCCTGCCCCAGGGACTAGGATTGCTGCCCCAGAGCCTAACCCTGCCCCACAGCCCACTGCAGAAATGAGCCATCCAGAGTGGGTGGGGGCTCTAGTGAAGGATATAGGCCAAATGCTGAAAGAGCAGAGTCAGATGTTGAAGGAGCATAGCCAGATGATGAAGGAGTGTTTTTCTCCAGCTGGTGAGAAACCCTGCCCTAAAGAGGGGGAGTCAGATGGTGCTGCAGTGGAACCCGTAGATGTTGTATCTGTCCAGGTTCCAGCTGGATCACAGGAGCAGCCACAGCCAGCAGCAGTTGCTCCTGTGGAAACTAGGAAATCTAAGATTAAAACGAGGCACTTAGATAATGGGGATCAGCAAGGAGGGTCCTCACAACCAGCAAGGGAGCCAGAGGTTGAGATTGTCACCGAGTCCCTCTCATACGATAGTCTCTGTAACCTGCGTAAAGACATTGCTCGGCGGGGCCGTGAGCCTTTTACAACTTGGTTACTCCGGGTCTGGGACCTTACGGGAACAGGTGTTCAACTGGATGGAACTGAGGCCAGGAATTTGGGATCCTTGGCCCAGGATTCAGGTGTGGACCAGATATTCGTAAGGGAGCAAGGCCTCCTTTCCCTCTGGGACCGGCTTTTAATGAGTGTAAGAGAGAAGTTTGTACACAGAGAGAGAATGCAGGAGCACCACCGTAGGATGCGTTGGCAGACCCTTGAGGAAGGGATCCAGCAGCTGAGAGAGACAGCAGTATTAGAGGTACTCTTTGGGAGGGATGGACAGCATGACAATGACCCTGACAAGGTCAAGTGCACAGGGCAGATGTTATGGAATCTGGCAACCTTGGGTCCATCTCAATATACCACCTACATAGCAATGATTAATGCCGATAACAGTCCAGAGACAGTGTGTTCTGTTGCCAACAAACTCAGAAATTTCGAGAGCATGATGAATGGCCCAATGCAGGCTAATGTCTCTGCCGTGGCCAGGGACCTCCAACAGGTTGAAGATAGGATGAGGGATATGAGGGAGGAGATGATGGAGGAGATGAGGGAGGTGAGGGAGGAGGTGAGGAAGATCAGCGTAGCACCAGTACGAGTCACAGGCCCCCAAGTCAGAGCTTCATGTCCCCCAGCTAGGGAGAGAGCTGACCTGTGGTTTTTCCTGCGAGACCATGGGGAAGACATGGGAAAATGGGATGGGAAACCCACTTCTGTCCTGGCAGCACGGGTGCGTCAGCTCAGGGAGGGAAATGCTAACCGAGGGAGCCTCACTAAAATGAAGGTAGCCTCAACCTCCCACAAGCAAGGTGCAGGGTATTACAGCAAGGAGGATGATCTGTCAGATCCCCTGGAAGGAACCTCCACTATGTATGCCCAGGAAAGAAATAATAACCAGGGCTAGAGGGGCCCTGCCTCTAGCCAGGGAGAGGCATGGGATGACAGGATCTATTGGATAGTGTGGGTGCGATGGCCTGGCACGTCAAAGCCACAGAAACATAAAGTGTTAGTTGATACTGGTTCACAATGCACCCTGATACCATCAGAACATGTGGGGAAGGTACCTGTTTCCATTGTTGGGGTGATGGGGGGATCACAGGAATTCACTTTGCTGGAAGTTGAGATTAGCCTGACAGGGAAGGGGTGGCAGAAACATCCAATTGTAACTGGCCCAGGGGCACCGTGCATTCTAGGCATAGACTTCCTCAGGAACGGCTACTACAAAGACCCAAAGGGGTTCAGGTGGGCTTTTGGAATAGCTACTGTAGAGACAGAGAGCATTAAGCAGTTGAACACCTTGCCTGGACTGTCAGAAAACCCCTCTGCAGTAGGACTCCTGAAAGTGACTGAGCAACAGGTGCCAATTGCCACCATGACCGTGCACCGCCGGCAGTACCGGACAAATCGAGATGCTGTGATCCCCATCCACAAAATGATCCGTGATCTAGAGAGCCAAGGGGTGGTCAGTAAGAGCCACTCATCCTTCAACAGCCCCATCTGGCCTGTGCAGAAATCTGATGGAGAATGGAGACTGACTGTGGACTATTGTGCATTGAATGAAGTGACTTCACCGCTGAGCGCTGCTGTGCCGGACATGCTGGAACTCCAGTACGAGCTGGAGTCCAAGGCAGCAAGGTGGTATGCCACCATTGACAATGCAAATGCATTTTCTCCATTCCTTTGGCAGCAGAGTGCAGGCCTCAGTTTGCTTTCACCTGGAGGGGCGTGCAGTACACCTGGAACCGACTGCCCCAGGGGTGGAAGCGCAGCCCCACCATCTGCCACAGGCTGATCCAGCCTGCACTGGAGAGGGGTGAGGCTCCAGAACATTTGCAGCACATCGATGACATCATTGTGTGGGGGAACACAGCAATGGAGGTATTTGAGGAAGGAGAGAAGATCATCCAGATTTTGCTGGGAGCCGGTTTCACCATTAAAAAGAGCAAAGTCAAAGGACCTGCCTGAGAGATCCAGTTCCTATGAGTGAAGTGGCAGGATGGACAGCGCCAGGTGTGCAAGGGTTCAGATTGGGGTCCCCTAGTCCCTGGGGCAGGATCAGGCTCTGGGGCAGAATCTCTAGTCCCTGGGGCAGGGTCAGGCTCTGGGGCAGCATCCCTAGTCCCTGGGGTATGGTCAGGCTCTGGGGCAGCCCCTCTGTTCCCTCAGGTAGGTATCAAGGTTGTCATTGAGGCCAATATTCCTTTATCTCTAAATACTAAATAGAACAGGCAAATAAGCAACGCCAGCTGCTGTATGATATCATTAGCATTTAAAATGGATCTGAACTCCTTGAAAACTGGTGGGGAAGCCTCAAGAAACTGGGTGATGGGTTGGGAGAAGATTTCCTCTGAATTCACTTTCTCACAGTAGGTACCATTATTGAAGTAAACTCAGAACCACAGGTAGAGTATGACAGCTCTGGATCCATATGGCCACTTTTCAGAAAAATGTAAAAAAGCATGAATTCCTGATGTAATCAACCCACCAAATGAATCGGATAATAGCTACAGTTATTTGGGTGAGGGGGCCCATATTCAAATAAGGGCTTGCAAACAGGAGAGAGATATCTGTGGCCATGTGGAGCCTAAGCCAGACTAAACTGGACAACATGTCGCCACTTAGCACATGAAATCTTAGGTAACTCAAGAGCTGTTATTCCTGTCTTAACCCTCCTCTTAATGCCCTCTGTCCCATGCCTGGGTCACCAAAATCTGTCCTGGTTTGAAGGACAGGTGTCTGCCAATAAAGGCAGAAGCTCCTCCTTGAAATAGAGAATGTAAGTCCTCTCCCTCCCAATAATTATAATTTTTGAATCAGCAACTCTCAGACAGAGATAAAGGGGTAGCCTCCTACCACTGAGACCGCAGCTGACCACCAGGATTCCAATGGTGAGTGGTGAGCTGTTCCTCCACAGTGGCAGGAGGCTGGAGCGGAGCAGATGCAGAGCAGTGTCCCACAGCAGAGCCTGGCTTCCCTGGCGTTCGGACGGCATGGGCTGGAAACCGGCAGTCCTCACTTCACCCAGACCCTGCCGGAGCGTGAAAAGCCCTGGAAGCCAGCCCCCATCTACCCCTTTGTCTCCAGCCCTGAAAGAGCCTGGGTGTAACCCTTCAGGCTTCCTTAGCATAATAATGGAAAAAATTCTTCAAGCTGGGACCATAAGGGAACAAACCCCAACACTCAACATATATATATATACACACACACACACACATATGTATATATGTATATATAAGAGGGTATTGGTTTGGGTATGATATAGATTGTAATAGAATAAGGGTGGATTATGTCCTATATATCTTACCTACAATGTAAAGATATGCCCAAAAGTATGTATGCTATCACTATCTGCTGAAGCCAGGTGGGGCAGTGGTTCTCATCTCTGTGGGAGATATCCTCTGCTGATATGGCTGCTGTTAAAAACCAGATGGGGAAATGTTCTTTATCTTTCCCTTGACCATCCTTCCTCCAGGAAGATATCTTCTGTAAATGGGCCTTTGGGTCCCGCTGCATGACTGATAAAATTGCATCATCCCATTGTTAGGAGTTCCACCCAGGGGAAGAAGCCAAGCGTTTCCTACCTAGATAAAATCTGAGATTTGGAACACCAAAGCAGCCCTTAGCCACTGGTTTCCAAAGAACAAGAGCTCCTAGAACTTCTATAGGATCACGGCTTCAAGACCACTTCATCTGGACTGCTACCACCACTCTAAGTAATAGGGTTTCAGATTGTGTTTTGACAAGGTCAGTGGTTTTTTTTTTGTACTACTGCATGAATTTTCTCCTTTTTCGTATTGAATTGGATTTCTGATGTGGAGTCTCTCACTAGTTTTTTTTCAGAACCCTTACACGGACTCTTAGAACCCAATGGCCATTGTGACACCGTGGGGCCTCAGAGGAAAAGGGGCGTTGTGACATCATCAGGGCCCAAAGGAACCAAGGGGCCTTCAGACACCATAAGGATCTCATGGGATCAAGGGGCCATTGTGACACCACTGTGTCCCATGAAACCAATGTCCATTGTGACACCATAGGGCTTCACAGAACCAAGGGCCCATCATGGCACCATGGGACTCATGGCACCAAGGGGCCATTGTGACACCATGAAGACTAGCAGGACCAAGGGGCCATTATGACACCATTGGGTCTAACAGAACCAAGGGGCCATTTTGACACCATAGGGCCAAAGTTCACCAAGGGGCCATTGTGATGCCAGGGAATCTAATGGCACCAAGGGACAGTGTGACACCATGGAGCCTAAGAGAACCAAGGGGCCATGGGGACACCATTCTGACAAATGGAATCAAAGGTACATTATGACCCCGTGGGCCCTAGCAGAAACAAGGAGCTTTTGTGACACCATTGAGGCTCACAGAATCTAGAGGACAATGTAACACCATAGGCCCTTAGTGAACTAAGGCTACATGGTTACACCACGGGGCATCATGGCACCAAATGTCCATGGTGACATCGTGGATCATATCAGAACCAAGGGCATATTGTGGCACCATTTGGCCTGACAGAATCAAGATGTCATAGTGACACCATGGGGCCTCCTAGAACGAAGGGCCGTCGTGACTGCATGGGGATGAACAGAATGCAGGCAACATTGTGCCACCATGGGGCCTCACAGAACCAAGGGGCCATTGTACCACCATGGGGCCTCATTGAACACGAAAGGGCTAATAAAACCAAGGGGCCATGGTGACACCATGGTTCCTAAAAGAACTGAGGGGAAATTGTGACACCATGGGGCATAATGGAACCAAGAGGCTTTGGTGACACCATAGGGCCTAAGATATGAAGGGTCCATTGTCATACCATGGTGTCCACCGGAACCAAGGCATCATTGTGACACCATGCAGCCCATCTGAACCAAGGGACCAGTGTGACAACACGGAGCCTAACAGAACCAAGGGGCCATTGTGACACCAGGGGACCTCAGGGAACCAAAGGACCATTGTGACATCATGCGCCCTTTGATACCCAAGGGACCCTTTAAACAAAATGAGGCCTCATAGAAGCAAGGGTGCACTGTGACACTATGGACTCTAATGGAACCCAAGGGTCCATTGTGACACCATGAAGCCTAATACAATAAATGGCCATTGTGACACCATGGGGCCTCATGAAACCAAGGGTCAATTGTGACCCCCATATGGCCTAACAGAACCCAGGGAGCATTGTGACACCATTGTGCTGTATGAAACCAAAGGGCCATTGTGACACCATTGGTCCAAACAGAAACAAGGGGACAACGTGACACCATTGTGCCATCTGGAACGAATGGTCTATTGTGACACCTTGGGCCTAACATTATAAAGGGGCCAGTCTGGCACAACAAGGCCTCATAGAACCAAGGGACCATTGTGACACCATGGGACCTTATGGTAGCAAGGGTCCATTTTGAACACCATAGAAGCTCATAGAACCAAGGGGCCATTTTAAACACCACGAAGCCTAATAGAATCAATGGGCCATTGTGACCCCAAGGGTCCTAAAAAAACTGTGGGAAATTGTTACACCATGGGGCATAATGGAACCAACGAACCATTGTGACACCATGGGGCATCATGGCACCAAGGAATCATTTTGAACACAATGGGACATATAAGAACCAAAGGGCCATTGTGACATCATGGGTGCTAATATAACCAAGGGGAAATTGTGACACCATGGAGCATAATGGATGCAATGGTGTTTTGCAAAACCATGTGGCCTAACAGAACCCAGGGGCTGTTGTGACACCATTGTGCCGTATGAAACCAATGGTCCATTGTGACATCATGGGGCCTAACACAACCAAAGGGCCTTTGTGACACCGTGGGGCCTCATAGAACCAAGAGGCCATTGTAAAACTATGGGACCTCTGGGAACCAAGGGGATATTGTGACACCATGAGGTCTCAAAGAACCAAAGGGTGATTTAGACACCCTGGAGCCTAATGAAACCAAGGGTTCCTTGTGACACATGGAGGCTCATGGAACCAAGGGGGCTTTGTAACACCATGGGGGCTTGTAGAACCAAGGGGACATTTAAACATCATGGGACCTCGTGGAACCAATGGGCCAAATTGACACATTTTGCCTCATAGAACCAAGGTGCCATTGTGACACCCAGATGGCTCATGGCTCCAAGAGGCCAATTTGAACACTATGAGAGCTCATAGAACCAAGAACCAATTTGAACACCATGGGGCCCAAAAGAACCAAGAAGCCATGGTGACACTGTGGGTCCTAACACAACTGAGGGGAGATTGTAACACCATGGGGCATAATGGGACCAAGAGGCTTTCGTGAAACCATGGGGCCTCATGGCACCAAGGGGCCATTTTGAACACCATGGGGCCTAATACAGCAAAGCGGATTTTGTGTCACCATGAGTCCTCTGATAATCAAGGCCCAATTGTGACACCAAGGGGCCTCATAGAACCAAGGAGGTATTGACACACCATGGAGTCTAACAGAACCAAGGGGCCATTGTGCCACCATGGCACTTCATGGAACCAAGAGCCATTGTGAGACCATGGGACCAAACAGGCCAAGGTGCCATTGTTACTCAATGCTGTCCACTGGGACCAAGGGGCTATTGTGAGACCATGGAGCCTAAGACAACAAAGGGCCCATTGTGATACCATGCAGCCTATCTGAACCAAGGGTCCATTGTGACACCGTGGAACCTAACAGAAGCAAGGTGCCATTCTGATACTATAGGGCCCCATGGCACCAAGGGGCCATTTTGAAACCAAGTGTGCCTAACCGAACCAAAAGGCCATTGTGACACCATGGGACCGTAGAGAAGCAAGAGGCCATTTTGACCACGGGTCCTCATAGAACCCAGAGTGCATTGTGACACCATGGGGCCTCATAGAACCAAGGGTCCATTGTGGCATATGGCAATCACAGAACCAAGGGGCCATGGTAACAGCATGAGATCTCAGAGAATCACAGATCCACTGTGGCACTATGTGGCCTATCTGAATAGAGGGGCCATTGTGACAACATGGGTCCTAACAGAACCAAGGGGAAATTGTAACATCATGAGGCCAAACAGAATGAATGGGCCATTGTAACTCCATTGGGCCTTATGGAACCAAGGGTCCATCATGACACAATGAGTCCTAACAAAACCAAGGGAAAATGGTGACACCATATGTCCTAAAAGAACCAAGGGTCTATTGGGAGTACCATAGGCCCTAAGGAAACCCAGTAGCCATTGTGAGCCCATTGTGCTTTATGAAACCAATGGGCCATTTTGATACGATGGGACCTAATAGAACCATGTGGCAAATGCGACACCAATGTGCTGCCTGGAACCAATGTTCCATTGTGACCTGATGGGACCTCATAGAACCAATGAGCCGTTGTGACACCATGGGACTTCATGGAACCATCATGACATGATGGGGCCTCAGTGAACCAAGATGCCATTGTGACACCATGGGGCCTCATAGAAACCAAAGGTGTATTGTGACACCAGTGGGCCTAACAGGACCAAGTGTCCATTGTGACATATGAGGGCTCATAGAACTCAGGGGCCATTATAAGACCATGGGAGCTCACAGAACCATGGGTCCATTGTGACACCATGTGGCATATCTGATCTAAGTGGTCATTGTTGCAACAATGGACTCAAACAGAATCAAGGTCCATTGTGACACCAAGTAGCCTCATGGCACCAAAGGGCCACTTTGAACACCATACGAGCTCACAGAACCAAGGGGCAATTATTAACATTATGGGGCCTAACAGAACCAAGGGGGCATAGTTACACCATGGGTCTTAACAGATGGGAAATTGTGACACTATAGAGCCTAACAGAACAAGGGGCCATTTTCACACTATAGTGTCCACCAGAATCAAGGGGCCATTATGACATCATGGGGCCTCCCAGAACCAACAGACCATTTTGACCCCACGGAGCCTGACTGGACCATGGTGCCGTTGTGACACCGTAGGCCTCGTGGCACCAAGGTGCCATTTTGAACACTGTGGGGTCTAAAAGGACCAAGGGGACCATTTTATACCATGGGGCATAATGGATGCAAGGGTTTATTGTGACACCATTGGGCCTAACAGAACAATGGGGCTGTTGTGACACTATGGGAGCTCATTACACCAAGGGGTCATTGTAAAAACATGAGACCTCATTGAACCAAGGGTCCATTGTGACACCATAGGTCCTCAGAAAACCAAGGGGTCATTGTGACACCTGGGGCCTAATAGACCCAAGGGTGTATTGTGACACCATGGGGCGTAACAGAGCCAAAGGGCCATTGTGACACCGTGAAGGCTCATAGAACCAATGGTCCATTGAGACACCATGGGATCTCATGGTATCTAAAGGTCATTGTGACACCATGGGGCCTCATAGATCCCAGGTTCCATTGTGTCACTATGAGACCTCATGGCACCAAGCGGCCATTTTGACATCATGGAGCCTCATGGAACAATGGTCTATGATGACACCATGGGGCCATACAGAACCAAGGTGCCATTGTGACACCTTGGAACTTAACAAAACTAAGGAGCCATTTTGACATCATGGCCTCATAAAACCAAGGGACCAATGTGACATCATGGGACCTCACAGAACCATGTTGTGGCACCATCTGGTATGTCTGATCAAATTGGTCATTTTGACAACATGGACCCAAACAGAACCAAAGTGCCATTGTGACCCAAACTGGGCTCATGGAACCGATGGCCCATTTTGAACACCATGGGAATTCATGGAACCAAGGGGCAATTATTAACACCATGGGGCCTAATAGAACAAAGGGGCCATGGTGACACTGTGGGGTCTTATAGAATTAAGGTTGTGTTGTGACACCATGGTGCCTAACAGACCCAAAGGTCCATTGTGACCCATGGGGGCTCATAGAAGCAAGGGGCCCTTGTAACACCTAGAAACACATAGAACCTCATGGAATCAAGTGGCCATTGTGACACTTTGGTGCCTCATAGAACCAAGGGGCCATTCTGGAACCATGGGGCCTCTAAGAACCAAGGGGTGATGTAGACACCATGGAAACTATTGAAAGCAAGGGCCATTGTTACACCATGAGGTCTAAGAGAAGCAAGGGGCCATGGTGTTACCTTGGGGCCTTAAAAAAATCATGGGGCCATTTTGACACCATGGAGTCTCGTGGAACCAAAATGCCATTGTGACACCAATGGACCACAAAAACCAAAGGGGAATTGGTACACCCCGGGGCCTAAGAGAACCAAGGTGCCATTGTGGCACCATGGATAGCAACATATAAAAGTAGTCATTATGGCAGCATGGGGAATCACCCCCAGATCTCCCAAATTTCCGTGTCCCCCCAGTTCTCCAGTCCCGGCGCTTTCTTCAGGGCGGTCCCAGGGTGTCCCAGGTGTTTCTCAGAGGGCTCCAGGGGGTCGCAGCGGGGATCCAGAGGGATCCAGAGGAATTCTCTGGAATTCCCCCTTTTCCCCTCCCCCACCGCGCTGCCTCGGTCACTTTCGCTTCCGCGTCTCAACCCGACAGACCGAGATCTACCCAGCTACCCGTGACGTCACGGACAGGTTGAGTTTCCATTGGCGGGCAGGAAATAGCGGCGCCAATGGCGGGGTCGGAGGCGGCTCTGGGGGCGGGTCCAGTTCTGGGGGCGGGGCCAGTTCTGGGAGCGGGATCGCAGCGGAGCAGCGCGATGGCTCCAGCGCTGAGGCTGGGGCTGCTCTTGGGGCTCCTGGGGGACCCGGGAGGCGCGACGAAAGGTGAGTGGGACCCTCCGATACCGGGACCCCTCGGAACCGCAATTCCCGGGCACCGGGACGCCCCTGAACTTTCATTTCCGGCCACCGGGAACCCCCCCAACCCTCCATTCGCGGGCACGGAAACCCCGGAAATCTCCATTTTGGATCCTGTGACCCCCCGCAATCCCCCTGCCCAGCACCGGCATCACCAATGTACCCCCTTATCTGGCACGGAGACCCCCCTGTACCCCCATTTTCTGCTCACCAGCACCCCTTGAACCCCCATTTTCAGGCAGCAGAACGCTCTTGAGCCCCGAATTCCGGGAAGGAAACTCTCCCTTAACACACATTCCCCAGCTCGGGAACCCCTGAACCGCCATTTTTGGGCACGGGGACTCCCCCATACTCCCTTCCCCAGCACCGGGACCCCCCTGCACCCCCTAATCCGGGGCTGAGATCCCCCCGCAGCCCCGTCAGTGCTCTGGGACCCCCCTGCACCCCCATTCCCGGCCATCCCCACACCCCAGTTCCGCCCAATCCCTCGGCTCTTGAACCCCCAGATCTCCCAAATTTCTGCATCCCCCGAGTTCTCCATTGCCGGCGCTTCCTGGGAGGGGGTCCCGGGGATCTCAGCGGAGATCCAGTGGGATCCGGATGAATTCCCTGGAATTCCCCTTTACTCCCGTCTCGCTTTCGCGTCTCCCAAACCGCGTCCCCGGGATCCGCCCGCCCCTCCCAGCCCCAGCCCCCCTTTCCCGTGGCCCAGGGACCCCCGTTCCTGCCTTTCCCAGCTCCCACTTTTCTCAACACTGGGGACCCCTGGAGCCCCTTTCCTGGGCACAGGGACCCCCTGGATCCCCCATCCCGCCTCTCCCAGTCCCTTCCTTGAACCTTGCGCCCTTCCCGGCTCTCCCAGTTTCGCTTCCTGAGCCTTGGACTCCGCCAGACCCCCCAATCTCTGAGTCCCCCCCAGTTCTCCACTCCCTCCTCGTTCTGCGGGGGGGGTCCTGGGTGGTCCAGGGGGGATTCAAGGGAATTCCCAGGGTTTCCTCTGTCCCCTCCCCCTCCTCGCGCTCCCCCGGTCACTTTCGCGTCTCCCAAGCTGCGGCTTCGGGATCCGCCCCGGGACCGGCACCGGGACTCCCTGAACCCCCGTTCCTGGGCACGTGGACCCCCCTGCACTTCCATTTCCTGGCGAACCCCCCTTTCTGGGCACAGAGACCCCCTTGAAGGTTCATTTCGGGGAACCGGGACCCCCCTGTTCCCCCTTCTCCAGTCCTGAAAACCCCTGCACCCCCTTATCAGGAACCTGGAATCCCCTGAACCCCCATTCCCGAGCAGGAAAACCCCCCTGCACCCCCATTTCTGGCCACCGGGACCCCCCAGAACCTCAATTTTCAGACACAGGGACCCCTTGAACCCCAGAACCCGCAAAGAGAACCCCCCTGAACCCCATTTCCTGCGTACCGGGATCCGCCTTATCCAGCCCCAGTGCCCCCCTGTACCCCATTTCCCGGCCCTCCCCCTCTCGGGGACCCAGCCTCCCATTTGCTTTGACCTCGGGACCCCCTGAGGCCCATTACTGGGCATGGGGACTCCCCCCGCACCCCCTAATTCGGCATGGGGACCCCCTGCACCCCCTTCTCGGGCATCCCGCCCTTCCCAGGCCCCAGACCCGCCCTTTTCCTTCCCTTTGCACCCCCAGATCTCCCAAATTTCCGTGTCCCCCCAGTTCTCCATTCCCGGCGCTTTCTTCAGGGCGGTCCCAGGGGGTCCCAGGTGTTTCTCAGAGGGCTCCAGGAGGGTCGCAGCGGGCATCCAGAGAAATTCTCTGGAATTCCCCCTTTTCCCCTCGCCCCCCGCGCTGCCTCGGTCACTTTCGCTTTCGGGTCTCTCGAGCTGCGCCACAGCTGCGAGCGGGGACGGCTGCGATGGCTCCAGCGCTGGGGCTGGGGCTGCTCTTTGGGCTCCTGGGGGGTCTGGGGGGCGCGACGAAAGGTCAGTGAGACCCCGCGAAACAGAGACCCCCCTGAACCGCAATTCCCGGGCACCTGGACCCCTCTGAACTTCCATTTCCGGGTACCGGTAGCCCCCTAAATCTCCAGTCCTGGGCAGGGATACCCCGGAAATCTCCATTTTGGGTCTTCTGACCCCCCTCGATCCCCTTCCCCAGCACCGTAACCCCAATGTACACCCTTACCTGGCACGGAGACCCCCCTGTACCCCCATTTTCTGCTCACCAGCACCCCTTGAACCCCCATTTTCGGGCAGCAGAACGCCCTTGAGCCCCGAATTCCGGGAAGGAAACTCCCCCTTAACACACATTCCCCAGCACGGGAACCCCTGAACCCCCATTCCCGGGCACCGGGGCCCCCCTGAACTTCCATTTCTGGGCACTGGGAACCCCCTAACCCTCCATTCCCGGGCAGGTGAACCCCTGAAATCTACATTTTGCGTCGTGTGACCCCCCTCGATCCCCTAACCCAGCACCGGCCTCCCTGTACCCCCTTATCTGGCATGGAGACCCCCCTGAACCCCCCTGTTCTTGTCACCAGCACCCCCTGAACCCCCATTTCCGGGCACTGGGAATCCTCTAAACCTTGATTCCCGGGCACGGAGAAACCACTGAATCATCATTTTCGGTCTTGTTACCTCTCCATCGCCTTTCCCAGCATAAAACCCTCCGTGAACCCCCATTTCTGTGCACCGGGACCCCCCTAAACCCCCTCATCTGGCACTGGGACCCCCCTGAACCCCCATTCCCGGGCACTGCGATACCCCCAAATCTCCATTTCCAGGCCTGGGACCCCCCTGCACCCCCTTTTCGGGCATCCCGCTTTTCCCAGACCCGAGTCCCGCCCTTTTCCTTGACCTTTGGACCCCCCGAACCTCCCAACTTTCCGTGTCCCCCCGTTTTCCATTCCCGGCGCTTCCCGAAACGGGGTCCCAGAGGGTCCCAGGGGTCTCAGGGGGGTCTCAGCGGGGATCCAATGGGATCCAGATGAACTCCCTGGAATTCCCCCTTTCCCCCGTCCCATCCCCCACCGCACTCCCTCGGTCTCTTTCCCGTCTCCCAGTCTGCGCCTCCGGGATCCGTTCGCCTCTCCCAGCCCCAGCCCCCCCTTTCCCTCAACACCGGGGACCCCTGGAGCCCCTTTCCTGGGCACTGGGACCCCCTGGATCCCCATCCCGCCTCTCCCAGTCCCTCCCTTGAACCTTGGACCCTTCCCGGCTCTCCCCGTTCTGCTTCCTGCCCCCCCCAGTCTCTGCATCCCCCCAGATCTCCACCCCCTGCTCGTCCTGCGGGGGGTCTGGGAGGGTCCCTGGGGTATCGTGGACACTCCCAGGGGGGATTCTTGGCTCTGGGACCCCCCTGAATTCCCAGTCCCAGTGGAAAGGAAGGCACCTCCCTGCACTCCCTTATCCAGTACCAATCCACCCCTGCACCCCCTTTCCCATCCATCCCGCCTTCCCCAGCTCCAAACCCACATTTTCCTTGACTCTGAGACCCTCTGGACCCCCATTCCTGCTTTTCTCATCCCCCAGCCCCTCTTTCCCTCTGCATCAAGGACCCCCAAACGCCCCATTCCAGCCATCCCAGGTCTCCCCACCTTGTGACCCCTCTTTCCTTGCCACTGGGGACCCTTGGACCCCCTTCCCTTGACACTGGGAGTCCCCTGAGCCCCCATTCCTGGACACTGGGACCCCATGCACCCCTTTTCCTGCTCTCCCAGTTCCCCTTTCAGTGATCCATAACCCCTCAGCCCCCCAAATCTCTGTGTCCCCCCAGTTCTCCACTCTCTGCGCTACCTGTATGTGGGGGTGTCAGAGCCCAGCCCGGGGATCCCCCAGTTCATGTCCATTGGGTACCTGGATGGGATCCCCTTCACACGCTACAACAGCGAGCGGGGCCGAGACGAGCCACTGACACAGTGGATGAAGGACGGAGCAGAGCCGGAATATTGGGATAGAGAGACACAGATCAGTGTGGGGAACCAGCACGTGTATGCCAGGAACCTGGAGATACTGCAGGACCGGTACAACCAGAGCAGGGGTGAGTGGGGGGATCTGTGGGGCTGGGATGTGGATGCATGGGTTGGGATGGAATCCATGGGGATGTGGGGTTGGGATAGTTATCCATGGGGCTGTGGGGTTGGGATGGGATCTGTGGGGCTGGAGTGGGGATCTATAGTGCTTGAATGGGATTTATAGGGCTTGGATATGGATTCACAGGCTGCCAAGGGGCTGAGATGGGGATCCATTGGGCTGGTATGGGATATCTTGTGCTGCATGGGTTGGGATGGGATCCATGGGGCTGGGGTGGGATCCATGGGGTTGGGATCGGGATCTCTGGGGTTGGGATGAGGCTCTCTGTGTCTCCATCAGACCCTGGTGCTCCATAGCGCTGGGATGGGGCTCTATGGGGCTGGGACACAATTCCATGGGTCTTTGTGGGTTCAATCCCCCCAGGTCTCCACACATGGTTGCTAGTTCAAGGCTGTGATCTCCTGTCTGATGGGAGCGTCCGTGGATCTTACCGGTACAGCTACGACGGGAGGGATTTCATCTCCTTTGACCTGGAATCCAGGAGATTCGTGGCAGCCGACAGCGCTGCTGAGGTCACCAGGAGGTGCTGGGAAGATGAGAACGAGGCTGAGAGGTGGACGAATTACCTGGAGCACGAATGCCCGGAGTGGATCCAGAAATACATCGGATATGGGCAGAAGGAGCTGGACCGCAAAGATGGGAGCAGAATTCCTGTGGGAATGTGGGGTTTGGGAATGGAGGACTTGGGAACACGGTAATTCCTGTGGGAATTCCACGGACGAATCTCCCCCCCATCCCATTGCAGTGGGAATTCCGTGGGCAGATCTCATCTCTATCCCATTCCCATGATATTCCATGGGCAGATCTTACCTCTATCACATTCATAATAAATTCCATGGGCAAATCTCACCCCCATCCCACTCCCATGGAATTCCATGAGCAGATCTCACCTCCATTTCACTCCAGTGGGAATTCCATGGGCATCCCATCCTATTGCAGTGGGAATTCCATGGGCATATCTCACCCCCATCCCATACTCATGGAATTCCATAGGCAGACCTTATCTCTATCCCATTCCTATGGAATTCCATGGGCAGATCTTATCCCCATTCCTGTGGGAATTCCCTGGGCAGATCTCACCCCCATCCCCTTCCAGTGGGAATTCCATGGGCAGGTCTCACTCCATCCCACTGCAGTGGGAATTCCATGTGCAGATCTCACCCCCATCCCCTTCTAGTGAGAATTCCATGGACAGATCTCACTCCTGTCCCATTGCAGTGGGAATTCCATGGGCAGATCTCACCCTCATTCCCCTGGAATTCCATGGGCAGATCTCACCCCCATCCAATTCCCATGGAATTCCATGGGCAGATCTCACCCCCATCTCATTCCCATGGAATTCCATGGGCAGATCTCACCCCCATCTCACTCCAGTGGGAATTCCATGGGCAGATCTCACCCCCATTGCATTCCCATGGAATTCCATGGACAGATCTCACCCCCATCCCATTCCCATGGAATTCCATGGATGTCTCTCACTGTTATCCCATTCCAGAGCCCCCTGATGTCCATGTGTCTGGAAAAGAGGAACACGGGATGCTGATCTTGTCCTGCCACACGTACGGATTCTACCCCAAGGCCATCGCGGTCAACTGGATGAAGGGGGATGAAATCCGGGATCAGGAGACGGAGTGGGGCGGGGTCGTTCCCAACAGCGACGGCACCTTCCACACCTGGGCCAGGATCGAGGCGCGGCCGGAGGAGCGGGAGCAGTACCGGTGCCGGGTGGAGCATCCCGGAATGTCGGAGCCTGGGATCTTCGCTTGGGGTGAGGCTGGGAATGTGGAATGTGGGAACTGGGGAGTTGGAATTCCCAGATGGGGATTCCTCTCCCCCTCCTCACCATCCCACAATTCCCAGAGCCGACATCTGGTGGGAATCTCACCGTGGTGGTTGCTGTGTCCATTGTTGCCATCATCATCCTCATTGTCCTCGTTGGATTCGTCGTCTGGAAGCTCCAATCCGGTAACACACGGATGGGGGTCAGGAAGGGGCACAGATCCACCCAGCACCGTTCTGGGAATCCTGTGCCACCGACGCTGATCCCACTGTTTTTCCACAGGGAAGAGGGACATGAATGGATATAACATGGCAGCCGTTGAGTTCCAGTGATGGATCCAGCTCTGGATCCCCTCCATGTGGATCCCAAAATGTATCCTGAGGTTAATCCCAGTGTGTGATCCGTGCTGGAATCTCATGGATCTTCCTTTTCTGCTGGGAATGACTGCAGGAACGGAGCAGGGTCAGGGTGGGATTCCAGATGGGGATTGGGGCAGAATTGACAGATTGGAATCAGGGAGGGATTCCAGATTAGAGCAGGAGTCCAGAGCAGGATGAGATTGAATTGTGGCATGGGATCAGGGCTGGGTTCTGGAGTAGGATCAGTTGGGATGGATGGATGGATGATGGATGGGTGCATAGCTGGAGGATGGATGACGGGGGGATGGATCATGGGTGGATGATGGATGATGAATGGATAGATGGATGCATGTTGGATGCATGGATGGATGAATGCATGGATGATGGATAGATGATGGATGATGCCTGGCTGGATGATGGATGGTTGGATGGATGGATGGATGGATGATGGGTGATGGATGGATGGTTGGATGGATGGATAGATGGATGATGAATGGATGATGGATGAATGATGGGAGGATGGATCATGGGTGGATTATGAATGGATGGATGGATGATAAATGGGTGGATGGTTGCATGGATGATGGATGGATGATGGATAGATTGGTGGATGGATGCATAGATGGATGGATGATGGATGGAGCAGAATTGGAGCAGGATGGATGGAGAGGGATCAGGTTGGCATTCCAGAGAGGGATTGGGCCAGGGTCTTTGGGATGAGGTTGGGTGGGATGGATGGAGCAGGACTGGGGCAAGATGGATGGAGAGGGATCACATGGTTTGAATGGAGCAGGATTAGAGCAGGCTCAGGTGGGATTCTGGAGCAGCTCCTGCTCTCCATTGGCTCCAGCCAGGTCCATCCTGTGGTATGGGGACAGGGACAGGATGACACTGTGACCCTCTCTCATCCCAGCAGGAGTCACTGCCTGAACAATCCATGGAACTGGATCCGGCCCCTTCCCTCTTCCCAGGAAACCGAGAGCTGCCAGCAGAGCTCATCCCCGCTGCTCCCACTCACCCACAGCTCCTGCTAACAGATCAATTTCCCATTCTCCAGTGTTTTAAAGCCAAGAACCACAAATATTCCCAATGCTTTAGTTCTGGTGTGAAATTATCCTGGTTTGAGCAATAAATCCTCCTGGGGCAAAAAAATCTGGCTTCCCTTCTCCAGTGGCCAGCAATTCCTCTCTGGAAACCAGGAATTGAAATGGGGACCCTGGGGACAGGGATGAGGACAACTGGGAGCAGGGATGGGGACACTAAGATGGGATAGGTACAGCAGAGACAGAGATGGGAACAGCAGGAATGGGAATGGGGACACCAGGAACTGGGATAGTGACACCAGGACTGGAAGTGGGACTTGCCAGCCACGCCTGGCTCTACGTCCCAGGACTCATTTCCCACTCTGTGCATCGTGTCTGAGGTGTCCCCAGGAGGGTTTGGCCATATCGGGCTCCTGGAGGGGCAGTGGGATGGAGGGAAAGGTTAGGGTGAATCAAGGGCCTGGAAGAATTAAAAGGCTTAAGAGTATAGCTACAAGGATAAAACCAATATATATTGATTAAGAGTTTAGAAAGAAGAATAGAACCTGAGTAGAAGGGCTAATTATTAGCAGATGGAGCTGGTTCGAGCTAAGACAAGAAATCATTTGCTTGACTTTGTTGTGTTTGTAGAAGCAGGATGGGAGGATAGGGCAATGTAAACATGAAGAAACCATAACTGCACCTGGGACCCAAAACCAGTCAGAAACTGGCTGGGGAGTTTGGACTGTGGCCCAGGGACCAGAGAGCCTGCAACAAGATGTGAGAGTCCATGTGAGCCTCTCGTCTGTTTCTGCCCAATGACCCTCGCCTGAGGCCTGCGCTGGCCAGGGATGGGAGGGACGCCAAGTGACTGTGAAAAGCAGGTGATGCCTACCAGGACTGGTTTCTCATGACAACTAGTCACGGGACGCTGACTCAACAAAGCTCCCACAGATGGAAGAACAATGGACTGGTCAGTATGGGCTGCCCTGCGTGTGTTCATAACAACAAAGATGGTTTGGTGTGCCGTGAAACGTCCTGTTTCCACCTGTTCCTCAGGGTAACAAGCTCCACATACAATAGTCCATAAATCTTCCCACCTTTTGGCCAGAAGCCACTCATTTTGGGAAAGGACTATAAAAGTGACTTTCTCAGAGGAGACCCCTGAGATCTCCCCAGATGGCAACAGACATCTATTGGCTGGCTCCACGAGGATTCGTCTGCCCGTCTTGGTAGCTATAATCCCGACCCCCCTCTCTCTCTCTCTCTCTCTCTCTCTCTCTCCCTCTCTGTCCCACTATCGCATTTTGGTTGGCACTAAAGTGCATTTCTGTAAAAGTAAACTGGTTTTGTCCCCTGCTGTGTCTTTTGCGCTCAGAGATCCATAAAAGAACCAGTCACGACTCCCGCTCGGGTTGGGCGGATCGTGACACACCTCAACAGCACACAGCCAGCAGTATCAGATGAATCAAGATGCCATTATCCCCAGCCATAAAATTTTGGCTAGAAAGTCAAAGGGTGCTCAGTAAAACCCACTCACCCTTCAACAGCCCCAGTTTGCCTGTGGGCAAGTCTGACAGACAATAGAAATTGACTGTAGGCTATTGTGCCTTGAATGAAGTGACTCCACTGTGGGAGCTAAGACAGAGCACTGTGGATTTAATTAGCATAAGCAGCTTGGTAACCAAGATGCCTTGGCAAGAGCAAACAGAGCTTTGAAGACTCCATGAAGATTGGATCAAGACTGGTGATAGGAAAGAAGAATGAATCAAGTAGAAATATTGCAAAATGTGTAAGCTTCTCTGTATGACGTTTAACCCAACCAATGTAGTAAAAAATGACCAGCTCTCCTAAAAATGGTATATAAGCATATGTAGCTGTGAGTAAATTCGGATTCTCATCAGCAGTCACTAGACCCCCTCTCTCTCCCAGTTGTTGATTCTCCAGTGCTGAGCGCTGCCGTGCTGGACACGCTGGATCTCCAGGAGGAGCTGGAGCCCAAGGCAGCAAAGTGGCTCCATTGACATTGCCAATGCATTTTTCTCCATTCCTTTGGCAGCAGAGTGCAGGCCTCAGTTTGCTTTCACCTGGGGGGACGTGCAGTACACCAGGAACCGACTGCCCCAGGGGTGGAAACACAGCCCCACCATCTGCCAGGGGCTGATCCAGGCTGCACTGGAAAAGGGCAAAGCTCCAAAACATCTGCAATACATCAATAACACCATTGTGTGGAGGAACACAGCAATAAAAGTATTTGAGAAAGGAGAGAGGATCATTCAGATTCGGCTGGAAGGTAGTTTCACGATGGAGAAGAGCAAAGTCAAAGGACCTGCCTGAGAGATCCAGTTCCTGGGAATAGAGTGGCAAGATGGACAGAGCCAGATCCCCACTGAAATGATCCATGAGATCATCACAGTGTCTCCACCAACCAGCAAGAAGGAAACACAAGCTTTCCTAGGGGCCTTAGTTTTTTAGAGAATGCATTCCTGGGTGCAGCCACATTGTGAGCCCTCTCTACCTGGTCACCCTAAGAAGAACAATTCCAGCTGTGGCCCTGAACAGCAACAAACCTTCACCCAGACCAAGCAGAAAATCGCTCATGCAGTGCCCTTGGCCCAGTCAGGATGGGACCAGAGGTGAGGAATGTGCTTTACTCTGCAGCCAAGAACAATGGCTTGTCCTGGAGCCATTAGCAGAAGGTGCCTGGGGAGACTCGAGGCCGAGCACTAGAATTCTAGAGCCAAAGTTACAGAAAGTCTGAAGCAAACTACACTCACAAAAAGAAAAAAAACAACAACCAAAACACAAACCAATAGCCAAACAAAATATTATCTGGCTATAATAAGAAAGCTCAAGCTACCTCAAAAGAAATTATCACAAAAGCACAACTCCTCCTGGCAACCTGACTACCAGTGCTGGGGTGGATGTTTAAAGAAAAGGCTCCTTTACCCACCACGCCACCCACAGCACATGGAGCCCATGGATTGCTCTCATCACACAGCACGGCTGGATTAGAAACACAAATCACCCTGAAATTTTAAAAACACTTAAAACCGGACACAAGATAAAAACTTTAGTCTCACTAACAAAAAGGAGCAGAAACAAGTAACCCAGGCTAAAAAGCTCCACCATACAACCAACTAGCAGCACAAGAAACACGCTGTGCTCTTGTCACTGACAGTTTCTGTCTCATGGTTGAGATGAACCAGAAGTGGAAAGTGGCCGCAGGGAGCCCCACACGACGAGTCACACAAGCTACTGAAGGAGAAGGTGAATCAAGTGCACTTGCTGAACTCAAAGCCATTCAGCTGGCCCTGGACACTGCTGAAAGAGAGAACTGGCCAAAGCTCTACCTTTATACTGAATCATAGATAGTAACCAATGCTTTGTGGAGTTAGCTAGAAAGGTAAAAAAAGGCCAGCGAGCAACACAAAGGAAAACCAATTGAGGCTGCTGATGAGTGCAAAAACATTGCCACTCAGCCAAACTCTGTAAAGGTCCATCATATAGACGGACATGTCCCCAAAAGTCAGGCTAATAAAGAACACTAAAGCAGCATGTAGATCAAGCTGCAAAAATAGAGATGTCACCAATAAATTTAAATTAGCAACATAAGGGAGAGTTGTTCCTAGCTCAATAGGCCCATAGTACCTCAAGCCATCAAGGCAAAAATGCCACCTATAAGTAGGCACAAAACTGAAAAGCAGATTTAACTCTAAATTGCATTTCTCAAGTTATCCATAACTGTTAAGACATGTGCTAAAATCAAGCAAGCCAAGCCCATTAAGCCTGTCTAATATGGAAGGCAGTATTCCAAATATAAGTATAAAGAAGCCGAGCAAATGAACTACATCACACTGCCTCAAACCCCCCAAGGCAAATGCTACATGATCACAATTGTAGAAGCCACCACTAGATCATTAGAAACCTACCCTGTACCTCACACTACTACTCAAAACACCATCTGAAGCCCAAAAAAGCAAGTCCTATAAAGACACAGCACCCCTGAGAGAATCGTCAGACAACAGGACCCATTTCAAGAACAGCCTTAGAAACACCTCAGCCAAAAACCAGGATATTGAATAAATAGATCATATCCCTTATCACACACCAGGAAAGCTGCCAGAAAAGTTGAACTGTACAACAGACTACTTCAAATTACCCTAAAGGCACTTGGCAGGGAAACATCCAAAAATTGAGAAATGAACTTAACAAAAGCCACCTAAATAGCCAACACCTGAGAGTCCATCACTCAAGCAAGTCCTGCCCAGTCTGAAGCCTTGCACACACTGGATGGGGATAAAGCCCCTGTAGGACACATAAAAGGTGTTTTAAGACTGTTTAGATTAGGCCCACCTCAAGCAAAGGCAAACCAATCCGTACAATTATTTTTGCTCAAAAACCTAGTTACACTTAGTAGGTAATGCAGAAAGATAAAGAAACCCATTGAGTACCACAGAAAAACCTAATCTTAAGTGAGAGCTGTGTGTAAAGTTTCACTGTGGATAAAAACATAAAGCAGAGTTGAAAGAAGGTATTAATTAAGGTAGGATGCAGATGGTAATAGAATAAGGAGTAGATCATGTCTGAAGTTGCAATGCAAGATGCAAGCAGAAGTATACATTCTATCACCATCTGCTGAAACCAGGTGGAGCAGGGCTCCTTATCTCTTCCATGACCCATCCCTCACAACTCCTCCTCACAAGGAGTTATACCTTATGGCAGATGCCCCAACCATGGAGAAAAGCCAAGTATTTCCTACCTAAATAAAATCTGAAATTTGAAACATCAGAGCAGCCTTTCCCACTAAATTCCCAGAAGAAGACCAGGCCTATCTTCATCACCACTAGATGTTAAAAAAGTAACTACACCCTTCTCTAAAATCATTGCTTCAACAAAACTACATCTGTCACTCCAAGAAAACTACAGGTACCATTATTCAGACTGTAACCAACACCCTGAGCAACAGGGTTACAGGTTGCATTCTGACCTTGCCAGTGTTTTGGTCTTTATATTACTATACTTTTATTTTCATTTTCCCAGTGAAAAACTGCTATTCTAAATCCCGTATCTTTGCCAGGGAGCTCCTCAATTTCCAAGTCATATTAATTTAGAGGGAGGGAGTTTACATTTTCTGTTTCAAGAGAAGCTCCAGAGCTCCTCAGCAGACACCTGTCTTTCAAACCAAGACAGTGCCCTGCTGCAGCTCCATCCCCATGGCAGGATCCGCGCTGGATGATCCCCAGGGACCCCCGGTGGGCAGAGCCCCCCTGAGCCCTGGTGCTGCTGATCCGTGTTGGGAAGACACCTGGCTGGGGGCTGCACACCCTCCTGACTCCCATCCCAGTCCAACTCCCATTCCCGCTGTCATTCCCTCTCCCTGTCCCGTATTCTCTGCCCGGTTGTTGTTCCCATATTCCCAGTCCCATATTCCCTGTATGTTGGGAAGGATAAGGATTTGACAGGAATCCCTCACAGATATCTATGTACAACATTTCCATTTCTATATTTCCAGTGTTGGTTCCCTTATTCCTATTCCCAATCCTATTTCTGTATTCCAGTTTCCATTCCCTGTCCCATCTTCTACATCCCCATCCCATATTCTCTCTCCAATTGCTATTTCTATATTCTGTGTCCCTTGCATATTCCCATTCCCGCTTCCTCTTTTCATTCCCATTCCCATTCCTTATCCCCATTTCCAGTTGGAATGTGTAACACAGAAGCCTCTCTAAGTCCCTCCAAGAGAGAACAGAATGCAAAATTTAAATTAAAAACCTTTTGAGAAATAAAATAAAACTAAGCCACTCCAACATGAAATAGAAGTCTGAACTTTAGTTTAGGTAACTGGAATATTAAGTTGCATAGATACGAAGTAAAGTATAAATTTTAGTTTGAAGTACGTAGAAATATGTTTTAGATGCCTTAAAAAGTAAAAGCCATAGAATCTCATGTAAAAAGCTAACTACACTGGGAGCTTAAAAACACAGTTCTATGCAAAATAAAAATAGAGTAAAAATATTTTTTTTATTCTTCCCATAGAACAGATAGGCCATGTGCACAAGTTCAGCATAAACATTCGTGTTTGGGAAGCAGAATTTTAATAGGTTTAGGAGAAATGCTTCAGCTTTTGGCTCATTGGGTTATTTGTCAATAATAATCCATTGAATCCAGAGCTCTCTCTCGCTCCTCTCTCGTCACTCTCTCTTCCTCCACTACCATCATCATCACCACTACCAGCACGTGAGAGAAGAGGAGGAAGATAAATAAGAAAAGAACACAAGAAGAAAGGCCAGGGAGCATCTGCCTCTGGAGACTCTGCACCAGCCGCAGCTTCGGCCTCTTGCAGCAGAGAGCTGCTCCTGCTTCCATCGGGACTTTATGGCAGAGAGATTGAACAGGGACTGGAGAGCCTTGGGCTCTTTGCCTTTGGAGCCTGACGTGCCTTCACAAGAAACAACTTTACAGCAGCCAGCAGCTGCTCTGCTCTGGGAAGATCTAAAGCCACAACCAATCCCCACAGCCGGTGCCAGTCCCGGTGCCGTTCCTGAGGGCGCCTCTGCCACGGGGGCCTGAGGGCTCCACAGCTCGGGCTGCCTGTGCCACACGAACCCTTCAGCCCTGCTGCTGCCCTTGGCCAGCTGCAGAGAGCACAAGGCTTTGGACATTGCTCAGGGCCCCCAGCTGGCCACAGCAGCCCATCCTGCCAGCAGCCCTGGGCTCAGAGCCCTCCCTCCTGCTGGGGCCGGGCAGGGGCCATGGGCCTGCCCCAGGCTCCTGTTCTTGCCACTGGGAGTGACTGGGAATTACTGCAAGCATGCTGAGGGATACTGGGATCATACTGGATCATACTGGCAGCAACTGGGACTGCACTGAGCATGACTGGGAGTGGCTGTGAGCAACTGGGATCAGGCTGGAACAAACTCAGGGCAATTGGCAGTGACTGGGAACATGCTGGCAGCAACTGGGATATACTGGGGAAGACTGACACTATAGTGGGGGTAAATGGGAGCAACTGTAACCACATTGGATAATAATGGGAGCAGCTATGCCTGTGCCAGGGCCATACTGGGATGCTACTGGAACTGGCTGGCATCATACTGGAATCAGACTGGGAGTGACTGGAAAATTGCTGGCTGTGACTGGAGCCATGCTGCAGGTGACTGGGAGCAACTGGGCCCACACTGGGAGTGACAGGGAGTCACTCTGGGCATGACTGGAATAACACTGGGGGTATCTGGGAATCACTGGGATCATACTGGAGTGACTGGGATTGTAGCAGAAGTGTCTGAGATCCTCCTGGAAGTGACTGGGACCATACTGGGACTGACTGGAGCCATACTGGGATCATCCTGGGAGCCACTGGATTACAATGGTGTGAATGGAACCTGACTGGGGGTTACTGGGAGCTACTGGGCCCATGTTGGGAGGCAAATATGGACACATTGGGAGCAACTGGGATCAAATGGAAGGTACTGGAAATAGGGTGAGGGAACTGAGACCACAAGTGGGATCATACTGGGAGTAAGTAGAACTATACTTTGGGCAACTGACAGAAATGGGTCATACTGGAGGCAACTGGGAGTAACTGGGAAAGACTGGGATCATTCGGAGGTAACTAGAAGCATGCTGAGAAACTGGGATATACTGGGAGTGTCTGTAACCATACTGGGGGGACTGGGACCACACTGAGAACAACTGGGATCATGCTGGGGACAACTGGGAGTGAGTGGGACCATGCTGAGGGGGACTGGCAGTATTCTAGGGACAACTGGGATCATACTAGAAGGAACTGGGAACAACTGGAACTATTCTGGGAGACTCAGATCATACTGGGATCACACTGAGAGTTACTGAAATCATACTGGGATCACACTGAGAGTTACTGAAATCATACTGGGATGGACAGTGGGCAGCTGGAATCATGCTGAAAGGAACTGGGAGGAAATGTGAGTGACTGGGATCCAGTGGGAGAGACAGGGAGTCACAGGGATCATACTGGAGGCTGCTGGGGTCATGTTGGCCTTGACAGGGAGCAGCTGGGATCCCACTGGGGGCCACTGGCATCATACTGGTAGTGACTGTGACTGTACTAGTGGCAACTGGGAGAACTGGGAACACACTGGACAAAAGCTGGAGGAACTGGCAGCAACTGGGACCCTGCTGGGGCCAAAGTGTGTCACAATAGGGAGTGACTGGGTTCATACTGGGAGCAACAGGGATCCCGAAGACACCGAGGGGAAGTGACCAGGATCATACTGGGAGTGACCGGGCTCATACTGGGAGCAGCCATTCCCGGCACCGGGACCCCCAAACCCCTTTGTGGCCATCGCGCCCCTCCAGCCCCAGGACCCCCACCGGGGTCCTGGCAATCCCAGGGGTCCCTCCCCCCCTCTCAGGGTCCTGCTTTGGGGTTCTGGGGCTCTCCTCTCTCTGGGGTCCCACTCAGGGAAGCCGCGGCTCTCCCGGGGCTCCCCCAAACCGGTGTCCCCCCGCCGATGCCGCCGGCCCCACGCGGTCCCCACGGGCCCTGGCAGAGCTTGCAGGGCCCGGCCCAGGAAGCCCAACCCCCACCACGGGGGGACCCACATCCCCCCACCCCTTGCACTATGAGCACTCTGGGACCAGCACCGGCACCAGAACCAGCACTGGGACCAGAACCACTCTGAGACTGTGACTGAGACCAAGACTGAAAACACAACCAGCACCGAGACTAGTACCCATATAGGACTGAGACTGAGACCAAGACCAGCACTGCTCTGGGATTGAGATCAACACCAGGATCAGATTCAGCACCAGGAGCGCTCCAGGATTGCTCCAAGACTGGGACCGACACTGGGAGCGCTCTGGGACCTCCGCATTCACTCCGGGGAGTTTTGGCTGCGCTCCCAAACTGGACTGGGAGGGACCCCTGGGTGGGGCGGGGCCCCATCGGTTCACATCGTCCTGGTGCAGCCAGAACGGTCCATATGGTCCCAGTTTGTACAATCCCGGTCCATATGATCCCAGTTTGTACAATCCCAGTCCGTGTGTTCCCAGTTAGTACAATCCCAGTCCGTGTGTTCCCAGTTTGTACAATCCCAATCTGGTCCCAGTCTGTGCAGCCCCAGTCAGGAGGATCCCAGTCCATGTGATCCCAGCCCCCATCATCCCAGTCTGGATGGTCCTGCATGGATCACACTGCCAGGGTTTGGAATTCCAGTTCCCAGCCAGGAAATGTTGTTCCTGCCTGCATTGGTTTTGGTTGTCCAATTTGAGATTTCCCAACCAAGGCACCTATTTATATCACGGCTTTAACACCTCAATCTTGTTCCCAATCCCTATCTCATTCCTGTTCCCCTTCCCAAACTTTTTTCCATTCCCAATCCTGTTCCCAGTCCCTAACTCGTTCCTGTTCCTGATCCCATTCTCAATCTTCTTACTGTTCCCCTTTCCATTCCCAGTCCTGTTCCTGATCCCTATCCTGTTCCTATTCCCATTCCAATCCTGATCCCTATCTTGTTCCCATTCCCAATCTTCATCCCATTCCTGTTCCCATTCTCAATCCCAATCCCATTCCCATTCCCAATTCTATTCCCGTTCCTATTCCCGATCTCATTCCCATTTCTGACCCCAACCCATTTGCAATCTCGATCCCTTTCCCAATCCTGATTCCGTTCCCATTCCCAAACTCGATTGCATTCCCAGTCGCTATTTCATTCCCATTCCCAATCCCATTCCCGAACCTGATCCCATTTACATTCCCAATCCTGATCCTCTTCCCGTTCCTGTTCCCGTTCCCGGTCTCGCCGATGTTTCCAGGGAATTGTTTTGATCTCAACCTTCACCCCAAACTGAGGGGGTCAAAACCCCCCAATCCCCAAAATTGGGGTTTGAAGTATTTGGGCTGTCCAACACCTCTGATCCTAAAATTTGGGATTCAGCCCCCCTGATCGCCAAATTCTGAGGTGAAAAACCCCCCAAACCCAAACCCTGAGGTGTCAAACCCCACCCAGATCACAAATTTTAGGATCACCTCAGCCCCCAACTGCTAACTCTGGGGTTAAATCCTCCAAATCCCCAAAATTTGGTGTCAAACCTCCCCAAACCCCAAATCGTGAGGTGTAAAACACCCTAGGCCTCAAGTTTTAGGATCAAACCCCCCCCAGACCCCAAACTTTGGGGTGTCCAATTCCCCAATTCCTAACCTCTGGGGTTTGAAATATCTGGGGTGTCCAACCCCTCTGATCCCAAAATTTGGGTTAAATGCCCCTGATCCCCAAATTCTGGAGTCAAATCCTCTGATCCCAAACCCTGGGGTGTCAACCCCCCCAAACTTTAGGATCAGACCTCTCCCTTCCCCAAGCTTTGGGGTCAAACCCACCAGACCCAAAACTCCCCCCCCAAACCACTCCAGCCCTGAGGGCACAGCTGGGTTCATTTAGGGTTGATTTAAGGTTGATTTGGGATTCATTTGTGGTGGGGGGAGCTCCTGGTGCAATGTCTGCAGAGACCCTGGGTATGATGCTGGGAAAAACCCCAAAAACCCCCCCAAAAAACCCCAAAACCCCCAAAACACCTGGGGAAGCGTGAAAAGGGGATTTGGGGTAGGAAAAGGAGGTTTTGGGATGGAAAAGGAGATTTAGATGGAGGAGAGGGGGATCTGGGGTGGGCATTGAGGATTTTGGGTGGGAAAAGGGATTTGGTGTAGACAGGAAAGGACCTTGGGTGGAAGAAGGGGATTTCGGGTGGGAAAAGGAGATTTTGAGGTGGGAAAAGGGATTTGGGATGCACAAAAGATTTGGGCTGTGCAAAGGCAAATTTGGGGTCTTAAAAGGACTTTTGGGGTATACAAAGAAGAATTTTGGGGCTAAAAAATGGGGATTTGGGATAAAAATAAGGAAGATCTAGAATGAAAGAAAAGGAAGATTTGGGGTAAAAAAGGGAGGATTTGGGGAAAAAATAGAGGATTTGGGCTGAGCTGAATTTACCCGGGGTAGTGGGGGCAGGTGGAAGTTTTGGACAGGGTTAAGACCATTTTTGGGGCAGTTCTGGGGGATTTTGGAGTACTTGCATGGGATTTGAGGTCAGTTCAATGGGATTTGTGGACAGTTTTCTGGGATTTTTTGTGTTTTGGGCTGGTTTTGAGCAATTCTGGGATTTTGGGGGCAGCATTCAGAGATTTTGGGAGGGGGCGTTGGAGAGATTTTAGGGTGTTTCTATAGCATTTAGCAGTGGTTTGGAGGGATTTTAAGGATAGTTTGGAGGGATTTTAGGGGCTTTCTATGGGATTTTGTGGTGTTTCTATAGGATTTTGGGGCAGCCTGAAGGGATTTGGGGCATTTCTGGGCAGTTTTGTGGTATTGAGTGGTGGTTTTGAGGCATTTCTCTGGGATTTTGGGGTGTTTGGGGGTATTCAGGGGTGGTTTTGTGGTGTTTCTCTGGGATTTTTGGGCGTTGCTCTGGGATTTGGGGTGTTTTGGGACAGTTTTCAGGTATTCCAGGCAAGTTTTTTTCAGGTTTGGGATCACTTTTTGGTGAAGGAGATCTTTGTGGCGTTGCTCTGGTGATCTTGGAGCCCTGCAGGGCCCCACGGGCGGCGCCGCCTTCACCTCGGTGCTGAACTGCACCAAGGGGATGTTGTGGCACCCGGACACAGGCACAGCTCCTTGAACCCGGGAACTGGCACGGGAAAACGGGGTCAGGGACAGCCCAAGAAACCGGGAATGGGACCCCAAAACACCTGGGAATGGTACCCCAAAACACCTGGGAATGGCACCCCAAAACACCTGGGAATGGTATCCCAAAGCACTTGGGGATGGTACCCTAAAACACCTGGAAATGGTACCTCAAAAATTAAGAAATGCTCCCCAAAATTCAGAAACGTTCCCTCAGAAACCCCAGGAATGTTCCCCAAAAACCAAGCAATGGTCTCCAAAAAATCCGGGAATGGTCTCACAAAAATTCCAGAATGTTTCCTCAATAATTCAGAAATATTCCTCAAAAATTCACAAACATTTCTCCCAAAAACCCAGTAATGTTCCCCCAAAAAAACTGGCAATGGCCCACCAAAACACTTGGAAATGGTACCTCAAAATTTCGAGCATGGTACTGTTACAAATGTGATTTGTGCTAATTAAATTGCAACTATATTAGCAAAATTGTTGCTTTTTAATCAATAGAAAAATTGTATTTAATTGTTATAAAGCAGAAAGGATAAAGGAAATGGTTAAACAAAGCAGATGCAATCATCCTCCAGTTGTTTGGTGGGAGTGAGGATAGTAAGGATATAGGTCTAAGAACAGCATCTAGAAATAAAACTTTTGACCTTGAATTGAGCCAAATTGGAACCATTCCAGGCACTGGACACTGGACTAAGGCCTGTTGTGGGAACATATATTTAATTTTATAACCCTAAGCTCAGTGTGCCTGCGCTCCCTGTGAGGTCACACAGAGAACACTGAGGCAGACCCAGAGTCTTCATCGGAAACAAGACCCCGAAAGGAGGAGAGACCCCGACCACTGGTGACTTATGGCAACACAACACAGGAACGTGGATTTTGGGAATACAAATGAGAAGGAGCTTTCCAGAAGCTTCTGTATTAATATGTACTAGTAAACAGTATGTAAGTGAGATTTTTAGCTTAATTGGATTGGTACGGTGTGAGAGGAAGGGCCCTGCCCATACCCCCGGTCAGTTTTGCTTCTGCTTTAATCAAACCAAACCTCAATTATACTAAATCACTCACTGCCAGATTTTGTATTTACTTAAATCTATTCTGTCATTGGTATTGATCCAGGGTCTCTCTTCAGGAGATCTGACCTGCTCAGAGAAGCTCTACCTTGAGGTCTGATCCAGTGTGGACAACCTTGCTCCACATTGCCCAACCCCATCCTGTCTGTCCTCAATCCCCTCGGATCTACTTTGGTTGTAGATTGTAGATCTGGCAGCATTCAGGGAAAAAGGGGTTTTCTTTCTTTTCTCTTTTTGAAGCAATCTAAAACTCCTGAGTTTCCCCATTATAAACAGACACTTTTCTTAAGTGTGTGCCATGGAGGTTTCTCTTTCCAAGGCAGAGCCATGCAAGATCTGTTGTAGGCCTTTGGACTCCTTGGTTCCACAAGGCCCTGTTGTGTCACCATGGACTCTGGGTTCTGTGAGGCTCTGTAGTGTCACAATGGATGTTTGGTTCCATTGAGCCCCACAGGATCACAGTGCTCTTCTTTTTCCTGTGGCAACCAGAAGCAAACCCCACTGGCAGAGCCACATGCCTGGGAAGAAGGAGGATGGGGGACATTTGGAGTGATGGTTTTTGTCTTCCTACGTCACAGTGCTGTGGGGTGGGGCCCTCCTGTCCTGGAGATGGCTGAACACTGCCCATGGAAGGGGGAAGAGACAACAACCTCTGTGCATGGAACTACAACAGCAGAGAGGTCAGGCCACAGGCTGTCTTTAAAAGTCTGTTAGCAGCAGAGGAAACATCAATGTGAGAGGAAAGATGTGTGCTAATGTCTTTACAAATCTCTTCATGGGTGAAGGGATGGCTGTTAGGGTCTCTGAATGGGTTGTAAAGTTTCTACTAGCTTTGGGCAGCAGGTTTGTTACTGGGCCCACACAGCTTGGCTCCTGAACCAGACAAGAGTCTGCACAAGGCTGAACTTCTGCACTTTGGGGGGAAATGGCAGATTCAAGGGGGAATATGGGGTACACGGGTTGGGAAGACTGTATCTTCCGAGTACCTTGGCCAACGGGGAAGGGAAGAGGGCAAAGTGTGGCCAGGAGTTAAGGATAAAAGGAGGCTGCACTCTCTGAAGCCTCGAGAGAGAAAAATCTGTGGGTGTGTGCCCTGTAAAGATGCCACCTCCTAGGATAGTGGCTGCCTTTGGTGCACCAAATGTTTCCTCTCAACTGACATGAGGAAACTGGGATGGTGAGTTTTGTTTCCCATGAGAAAGAGCCATCGTTGATATCCAGGGGCCTCTCACTGGGACTGGGCTTCCACCTGCTAAAATTTCATAGGGTGCAGGATTTCTCCCAGACCAAAGCTGCCACCACCGAGAAGCCTGGGTGCTGTTGGAGTGCCAAATGCCTCCTCATAACTGACATCTGGAAACGGGGATGTTGAGGTTTTCTGTGGAAAAAGGCACCGTTCTTCTTTATGGTCCTTTGGGAGTGGGAATGGGTTTGTTTATGCTAAAATTCCCTACGTAACAGGATTTGTCCCAGACCAAAGCTGCCAACTCCTAGGACCATGGCTGCATTTGGTTTGCCAAAAGCCTCCTCTGAACTGACATCAGGAAACTGGGATGGTTAGACTTGTTTCCCATGGAAAAGAGCCACCAGCGTCCGGTAGCTGGGACTGGGCTACCGCCCTCTCAAAGTCCATATGGCGTAGGATTTCTCCCAGAGCAAAGCTGCCATATCCTCAGACCATGTCTGCCATTGGACTGTCAAATGCCTTCTCCTAAGTGACATCTGGAAACTGGGATGGTGAGATTACTGTCCAGTGGAAAATAGCCACCATTCCTATTCAGGGGTCTTAGCTGGGAGTGGGTTTCTGCCAGCTAAAATTCCATACGGCACAAGATTTCTGCCGGACCAAAGCTGCCACCACCAAGAAGCCCGGCTGCCTTTGTTGTGCCAAACGCCTCCTCCTAACTGACATCTGGAAATGGGGATGCTGATTTTGTTTCCTGTGGATAAGATCAACCGTTCATGTACAGAGAACACAGGCCAGCCCTGCGCTCCCCAGGCAGGGAAAGCCCCGGGATGCCCCAGAGGATGGAGCACGGCCGCTGCGGGGTGTCTGCCCAGCCCCTCTGCCATCCTGTCCCTGGCCACGTCCACAGTGGGTGGCATGAGGCCAAGCTGGCAGCAGCCATCAGCCTTGAGGCAAGACCTTGAAGTTCACAGTGTTGTGGAACTGAAGCTTCAGCACAGAGACCTTTCCAACCTGATCTGCCCTCGTTCCTCTGAGTCTCTGCACAGAACACGGCATGGAACAGAACAGCAGGAGGGGCCTGTGTGTCCCAGGGCTCTGGATTTGCACCGCTTGAGCTCCACAGAGATGCAGGCAAAGTGAAGAAGCCAAACTTTATTGATGGAAAGCAAAGCAAAGGGATGAGCTAAGGGGAGCAAAAGAGATGGGCACAGTCTGAGGACTGGAGGGAGGAAACAGGACTGCTGGGAAAGGATCGAGAGTGGCCTGGCAAGCTCTTTCTCCAGCTCCCTCTTTGGTCTTGGTGGAGGTAGAACATTCCACAGGAAAGCAACTGGTGCCACAAGGAGTGGGCGGCATCAGGCAGCTCTGGGGCGAAGCCTCAGGACTGCTGCATCCTGAGGGAACACCGTTGGCCTTGACCTGTAGGCACCTGCAAAAACTTCAAATCAGCTGCCTCAGCTTCCAGGACCTCTCTTGGCCACATCCTGATGTGTGTGCAGGACAACTGCGAGGCACTGCTGGGACCCCACGGGACAGGGGCAGCTGTCTCGTGTGCACGTAGCACCCCGTCACGGAGCTGGGCTCATCCCAAAACCACATCAACCATCTGGTGTCAGCAGGGAGGAGCAAGGAGCACTGGGCTGGCTCCTCGCAGGGTGTCTCAGCTGGGCTTGCTCCACAACACGCCCCCGTTTGAAGGGCTGCTAATGCCCAGCTGCCAGAAATGCCGTCCTTGTTCTCTCCAAGGTGCACAGGAAGAGCCAATGAGCAGGATGCCTTGGGAGGCAAATCCTCCAAGCCTTTGCTGAGGCCAGGGACACAGCAAGATCAGCCAAGACTCTCCACGTTGCCTGGCCCACACAGCCCAGCTCGGTGCTGGCCCTGGCCCACAGCAGCTTTCACCAAGCGAGAGGCAAATGCATATGGCCAAGGGTTGAAAAGTTAACATATCGAAATATCCATTTGTAACACTCCTGAGAACTCCCAAAAAAACCCAAATTGCCCCCGAATATCCTCCGAAAATTAACTATGTTTGCTCCTGGCACGCATGAGTTGTTGAATCAGACCCTTTGGAGATCAGGGCACAGCAAAAGAGCTAAAAGAGAAATGGGGGATTTGGAGCCTAATTTGTACAATCATTTGGAATTCTGGGGTCCTCTGGCACAAATAATAGCATCAGTTCTTTCCCCAGGTGTTGCTGCTGCTCAGGCATTGGCTACGCTTGAGAAGCTGAGATGTTGAGTGTATGAACAGCTGAATATCACTTCCACTGTTTTGAAACAAATGCTTACAGATGTAAATAGTATTAGACACCCCACACTGCAGAATTGAGCTGCTGAAGATTTTTTGCTATCAGCACATGGGCACGAGTGGGAGGATTTTGATTGGATGTGTTGGATGTGTCTTTCTGAGCAATCTGCATCCATTCACGAGTAGATCAAACAGCTTCAAGATAATATGAGGAAGTTAACTGTGGACAACTGGGGTTTGGATGAATGGTTAGAAGGGTGGGGAACACCTGGGTGGCTGAAAGATACAATCCAAGGGGTTTGGATATTTTTGTTCGTTATTAGCACATTGTTTTTTCCATAAATAAAGTTAGTGATTCGCTTGATAAAATAAAATAAAATAGAATATGATATGATATGGTATAATATAGAATATCATAAAAGATAAGATAGTATAAGGATAAGATATTATAAGAATACAATAATATAAGGCTAAGATAAGATATGATAAGATAAGATAAGATAAGATAAGATAAGATAAGATAAGATAAGATAAGATAAGATAAGATAAAGATAAGATAACAAAGACGATTTTTCTGGTAAAAAAAAAAAGAAGGGGAATTGTAGTAATGCTGAACAAGGTTGAGATGCTGATGGACATGTCTATATAAATCTGGGCCTTGTGTGGTGTGCCCCTGCCAAAAAACATATTTAGTCACTGTATTTTGCTGCTCAGTTCTTTCTGCATATTTTGGTGTTTGTTCACACGCTTCTTTCACATGCCAGCTGGTTTTGTGCATTTCTTAGTTTAGACCAGTGTTTATAATAGGTGCACAGCATGAGAAAATTTTAGGAGTTTTTTGGTAACTTGTTTGAAATCCCTCAAGGCTGCTGGAACATAAACTATGCTAAATGGGGAGAGAAGAAGTTGAAAATACAGAACACCAAGATTAGAAGGTTCAGGATAACAGGAGGCGGTGAAACTGCATGAGACCACCAATTACTGACTCTGGGGGGTTTGAATGGGTGGATCAACACCCTAAAATTACCAACTGTAGAGTGTGTCCCCACATGGGTGATGGTTCTAGAGATGGATAATTAAGGTGAATTATAAACAATAAATCGGCATCTGCAAAATCATATTGATCTGCTGTCCAGAAGTCCAGTTTGTTCCTGCAGGGGCTGTGCCCTATAGGGCAGGACCCCATCCCCTATAGGGCAGAGACCCATCCCCTATAAGGCAGAGCCCCATGTGTTGGGAAGGATGAGAAGTTGACAGGAAGGTTGTACAGATGTGTGTGTGTAACAGAAAGATTTTTGAATGTAGAATCTGAAGAAGGAAGAGAGATGAGAACAAGTTTTGATGTAGAAGAAAAGAATTACTGAGCCAGTCTTACTGGGTAACTAAGAAGGCAAAGGGCAGTGAATTGGAAGGGGCTTTTATCACTCTGAGCAAAGGATAAATCCACCTCAAACAAAAGATGTTTTTACCAAGGAAAAGAATTTTTACAGGCAAACAAAAATACCATGTTGCAAGTAGAGAAAAGATCTCAGGATTTTCCACTGCAAGAAAACTGAAAAACAACTTCTAGCTTAAACTGAAACACACTAACCTTTTGTGATTGGGAAATAGTAACAAGGATATTGTGATGTCAGTAGGTATGATAGGCTACAGGTGATAGTGAAGGGAGTGATTGGTTGTCATGTCTTAGGATGCTCAGTAATGAAAATTATTGAATGCATTGTAACCAGAACTAGAGGAAGCTTTCAGAGGAACCCACAGATGTGCTTGTCAGGCTGTGGGCTGGGCTCTTGTCACCCACGGCCCGTGAATTGCTGCATCACATGGATACAATAAACAGCATTTTAAATGATAAATAAATTACTGCATCATTTGGATAGAATAAGCAGCATTTTAAAGAGCCCGCCTGGAGTTCTGCATCCCTCATTTCAGGCTCTTACAATCAGAGAGACTCACATGCAGCAGCTTGATGGAGTGTTTTGTTAAATTAATTTCTTTTCATTTTTTGCCAATTCACACCAGTTTTATTTCTTTTGGATAATACAATCTCTGATGACTAAAAATAAATGCTGGTTCTGAAAGCGAACAAAATGAGAACACTGTGTCAAAATGCTGGTGGCTCAGTTCTAAAAACTCAGCAAGAAAAAAAATGGCTTGAAGTTGTTAGTATTGACATTTACATTTGTTTATGAAGACAGGAAAATGCCAAAATATTTTTTTACACTGCTCCATGTAGGGATTTTGCAGGTATTATATCTTTGTAAATGATTTACTGAATCCTACACAGAAATGGCATGAAACAGAGTTCTATCTGCTCTTAAGATTCGATTGCAGGAATTGATAGGAAGTTGAAAGAAAGCTGTGAGTCAGCTGTGAAAAGTGGTGTGGAAGCAAAGGTCTTTTACATCAGCAATCCCATAACACCAAGGGCTCTGCACTGTTTTAGTTAGACTGTGCAGATGTCAGAATATATGATTCTAATACAATTTAGCATGGCCAAAACTGAGGAGAGTCACACTGATATCCAGTCTGGTTTACTCACACTCCACTTTTAAGTTCTGTCATGGCTGTCAAAAGCTTCCCATTGCATTAAAGGATGCAGGTTCTTCTGCTGCATGCATTAAGGAGATGAAGAAAACAGAAACTTAAATTTGAGCAATTGCTCTGTTGTCACTAAGAACAAAATGGATATAAGTAATAAAAACCTCCCAAATGTATGCTAGAGAAAATTCTTCCTTGTCAGACACACTTAGTGAACATGGCTGTGTCCTGGTCGGTGTAAATACAGCCAATCATCCATTTGGGCATGTCCTTAAAAACTGCACATGGACTGCACAGTCCTGTTAGGATACCTGCATTTGTACTGCAGTGTGAAATACAAGACCGGGTGCTGGGCAGGGGGAAACTTGTTGCTTCCTCTGAGTGCAGTAAGGAGAGTTTTAGGGAAACTGACATCAGCAGAAAGATGAAAGATAATTCTTTTGAATTTGACAATTATCTTTTTTTAAAAATGTTTCTCTCGTGTGCTGGTAGTGGTGATGATGATGGTGGTGGAGGAAGGGAGAGCGACAAGAGAGAAGCAAGAGAGAGCTCTGGCTCAAATACACGGATTTTTATTGACAAATTACCCAATGAGCCAAAACCGTTAACCTGACAAATTTCTCCTAAACCTGTTAGAATTCCCTAATGCTAAAGTCTACATATAACTTGTGCACATGGCCTATCTGTTCTATGTGAAGATTATATAAAATATTCCTACTGTAATTTTATTTTGTCTAGAACTAAGTTTTTATTGACTCAATGCAGCCACTATTTTATAGGAGATTCCACAGATTTTACTTTTCATGGTATTTAAAACACATTTCTATGTGCTTCACACTAAGATTTAAACTTCTACTTCATATCTATGCTACTTAATATTTCTAATTCCTTAAACTAAAACTTAGACCTCTATTTCATGTCTGTGTGGTTTCCTGTATTTTAATTTCTCAAAATATTTTAAATTTAATTTTTGCATACTGTTCTCTTTCGGAGGGAGTGAGAGAGGCTTCTCTGTTCCACTCTCCAACAACCAGGAATGGGGACAGGGACTGAGAGTGGGGACTGGGAAAGGGACATTGGAATGGGAATGAAAACAGGAATAGGGAATGGGAATATGGGAACAGAACAGGAAATACGGAAATAGAAATTGGAGAGAAAATATGGGATGGAGACTTACAATATGGGACAGGGAACAGACATAGGGATAGGGTAACAGGATTGGGAATGGGATTATGGGAAGGTGACTGGAAATATAGAAATGGAAATATGGGAATGGGACTGGGATCAGGAATACTAGAAGGGGAACAGGACAGGGAATATGGGACTGGGAATATGTGAACAGTAACCAGGCAGAGAATACAGGACAGGGAATGATACCGGGAATGGGATCTGAACTGGGACAGGGGCAGGAGTGGTGTGAGACAGGAATGGGCTGGGGGCAAGGGCAGTGACAGTGGGGAGAGGAGGATCCTGGACAGAGGACAGCAGGAGCTGGGTCAGGGGGAAACGGGGAGGGTGTCAGGGCAGGGGGTCCTTGATCAGCTGCCCCAGAAGCTCCATCAGCATCTCCCAGTGCAGCCAGAGCCACTGGACCTGGGGAGCCCAAAGCCCTGAGCAACCCCCAAGGAAACCTGAAGTCCCTGGAACGCAGGGTCCCCCACATCCTCTGGAAGATCCCCCTGTGTCTGCAGGCATGTCTTAGTTCAATGTCTTCATTTTTACCCCGGTACTGGGTGTCTGGGAAGGACAACGAGAAAGGCAAAGAAAATCCAGGCCACAGGGAGCCAGCACAAAGCTTTTCCTACATTCAGGGCCCTCGAAGGGCTTCTCTCAGTGGAGACACAGTTGGTGTCTGGCAATGGTCAATATCCTGGAGAAGCTCTTCCCACACTCGGGACACTCATAGGGTCTCTCCCCGGTGTGGATGCGCCGGTGCCTGATGAGGTTGGAGTTTTTCTTGAAGCCCTTCCCGCAGTCGGGGCAGCAGAAGGGCCTCTCATCCCAGTGAGTGCGATAGTGCTTCAGAAGGCTGGAGCTGCTCTCAAACCTCTTCCTGCATTTATCACACTCGTAGGGCTTCTCCCCAGTAAGGATCCTCTGGTGCACAGTCAGGCTTGAGCGGCGGCTGAATCTCTTCCCACACTCCCCACACTCGTAGGGCCATTCCCCCGTGTGGATTCTCCGGTGTCTGATCATGTCCCATCTCCTCCTGAAGCCCTTCCCACATTCCGAGCACTTGTGGGGCTTCTCCCCATGGTGAAGCTGCTCACGCAGCCCCAGCTCCGAGCTCCGGCCGCCTCCCCGGCCCGGGCTGGCTCTTTCCTGCTGGGATCCCCGGGCTGTGCGTTTGCAGCCCCTCCTGCTGCAGGATCTGCGGGGCTTTTCCTCCCCGTTGCATTCCTGCGCCGTGGAGCCGCTGCAAACGGCCTCTTGCCCGAGGCTGTGCCGCGGGGATTTGTCCTCCCTGCTGTCCGTGTTCAGCTCCTTGTCTGGGGGAGGAAGGACAAGGACAGGATGGGATTTGCCTCCGTGCCACAAGGAAGGGCAAGGAGATCCCCCCAGGGCTGTGCTGCAGCCGGGGCCATGCTGGGCTGGGAGATGGAGCAGGACACAGGGGGAAAGGGGCACTGACTTCCTCCTCACCTGCCTGCGGCTCCTGGGCCATGGACCTCGTCCTCACAGCCTCCTTCTCCTCCTCAATGCAGACAAGGTTTGGGAAATCCTGGTTTGGCGGGGGAAAACAAGGGCTGAGCGCGTTGGGTTTGATGGTGGCGCTGCCCAAGAGCAGCTGGAGCAGTCAGCGCCCCTTTCAGCCTCGGGGGCCCGGAGCCCGCTCAGCACCAACCTCCCGCACCCCTCCAGGCTGCCGGGGGTCCCCCGGCTCCGGGATCGCCCCTCTGAGCTCTCCCCGCTCCGGGGCTCCCGCCTTCCCCCCGGCTCTGCCGGGGATCCCCAGAACCGATATCGCTCCCTCCCCGCCGATACCGGGCCATCGCCACAGGGGAGCCGCCAGGATCTCGCCAGGGCCATTTCCGGCTCGGCTTTGGGCTCCTGAAAGATCCAAACATCCCCTGAACTGCAAAATAAAACCCTCCCGGAGCCCCCCATGATGGATTTGGGGCGAGCTCCCTCTCCCCGCTCACCTGCGGGATTTCGGGGCGATGGTGCCGGACCCGGGGAAGCTGCGACGTGATCGAACGGGAGAGAGAAGCGCGTGGTTTCAAAATCGCTCCTCCTTTTCCTGCCGCTCCTCCTGTGTCCCTCCTCTTCCTCCCGCTGCTTCTCTTCTGTCTCTTCCCGCTCCTCCTCTTCCTCCCGCTCCTCCTCCTCTCCCAGCCGTCTCCCAGCGCAGCCAGAGCCGCTGGAACTGGGGTGCCCAACGCCCTGAGCAACCCCCACGTCCCTCCCAGGACCCCTCAAATCCCTGGAACCGAGCGTCCCCCGCATCCCCTGGAAGATCCCCCCGTGTCTCCAAGCAGGTCGTTATTTAACATCTCTATTTTTACCCTGTTTATGGGTGTTTGGGATGGACAAAGAGAAATGCAGAGAAAATCCAGGCCACGGGGAGGGTGTGCAGCCCCCAGCCAGGTGTCTTCCCAACACGGATCAGCAGCACCAGGGCTCAGGGGGGCTCTGCCCACCGGGGGTCCCTGGGGATCATCCAGCGCGGATCCTGCCATGGGGATGGAGCTGCAGCAGGGCACTGTCTTGGTTTGAAAGACAGGTGTCTGCTGAGGAGCTCTGGAGCTTCTCTTGAAACGGAAAATGTAAACTCCCTCCCTCTAAATTAATATGACTTGGAAATTAAGGAGCTCTCAGGCAAAGATACGAGATTTAGAATAGCAGTTTTTCACTGGGAAATGAAAATAAAAGTATAGTAATATAAAAACCAAAACACTGGCAAGGTCAGAATACAATCTGTAACCCTGTTGCTCAGTGTGTTGGTTATAATGGTACCTGTAGTTTTCTTGGAGTGACAGATGAAGTTTTGTTGAAGCAATGATTTTGGAGAAGGGTGTAGTTACTTTTTTAGCATCTAGTGGTGATGAAGATAGGCCTGGTCTTCTTCTGGGAATTTAGTGGGAAAGGTTGTTCTGATGTTTCAAATTTCAGATTTTATTTAGGTAGGAAATACTTGGCTTTTCTCCTTGGCTGAGGCATCTGCCATAAGGTATAACTCCTTGTGGGGAGGAGATCTGAGGGATGGGTCATGGAAGAGATAAGGAGCCCTGCTCCACCTGGTTTCAGCAGATGGTGATAGAATGTATACTTCTGCTTGCATCTTGCATTGCAACTTCAGACATGATCTACTCCTTATTCTATTACCATCTGCATCCTACCTTAATTAATACCTTCTTTCAACTCTGCTATATATTTTTATCCACAGTGAAACTTTACACACAGCTCTCACTTAAGATTAGGTTTTTCTGTGGTACTCAATGGGTTTCTTTATCTTTCTGCATTACCTACTTAGTGTAACTGGGATTTTGAGCAAAAACAATTGTATGGATTGGTTTGCCTTTGCTTGAGGTGAGCCTAATCTAAACAGTCTTAAAACACCTTTTATGTGTCCTACAGGGACTTTATCCCCATCCACTGTGTGCAAGGCTTCAGACTGGGCAGGACTTGCTTGAGTGATGGACTCTCAAGTGTTTGCTATTTAGGTGGCTTTTGTTAAGTTCGTTTCTCAATTTTTGGATGTTTCCCTGCCAAGTGCCTTTAGGGTAATTTGAAGTAGTCTGTTGTACAGTTAACTTTCCTGGCAGCTGGTGTGTGATAAGGGATGTGATCTATTTATTCAATATGCTGGTTTTTGGATGAGGTGTTTCTAAGGCTGTTCTAATGTTGTCTGATGATTCTCTCAGGGGTGCTGTGTCTTTATAGGACTTGCTTTTTTGGGCTTCAGATGGTGTTTTGAGTAGTAGTGTGAGGTACAGGGTAGGTTTCTAATGATCTAGTGGTGGCTTCTACAATTGTGACCACGTAGCACTTGCCTTGGGGGGTTTGAGGCAGTGTGATATAATTCATTTGCTCGGCTTCTTTATACTTATATTTGGAATACTGCTCCCCATATTAGAGAGGCCTTATCAGCTTGGCTTGCTTGATTTTAGCACATCTTACAGTTATGGATAACTTGAGGAAATGCAACTTATGGTTACATCTCCTTTTCAGCTTTGTGCCTACCTATAGGTGGCATTTTTGCCTTGATGGCTTGATGCAGTATGGGCCTATTGAGCTAGGAACAACTCTCCCTTATGTTGCTAATTTAAATTTATTGGTGACATCTCTATTTTTTCAGCTTGATCTACTTGCTCCTTGTTTTAGTGTTCTTTATTAGCCTGACTTTTGGGGACGTGGCCGCCTACACGATGGACCTTTACAGAGAGTTTGTCTGAGTGGCAATGTTTTTGCACTCATCAGCAGCCTCAATTGGTTTTCCTTTATGTTGCTAGCTGGCCTTTTTTTACCTTTCTAGCTAACTCCACAGAGCATTGGTTACTATTTATGATTCAGTATAAGTGTAGAGCTTTGGCCAGTTCTCTCTTTCAGCAGTGTCCAGGGCCAGCTGAATGGCTTTGAGTTCAGCAAGTGCACTTGATTCACCTTCTCCTTCAGTAGCTTGTGTGACTCGTCGTGTGGGGCTCCCTGCGGCCACTTTCCACTTCTGGTTCATCTCAACCATGAGACAGAAACTGTCAGTGACAAGAGCACAGCGTGTTTCTTGTGCTGCTAGTTGGTTGTATGGTGGAGCTTTTTAGCCTGGGTTACTTGTTTCTGCTCCTTTTTGTTAGTGAGACTAAAGTTTTTATCTGGTGGCCGGTTTTAAGTGTTTTTAAAATTTCAGGGTGATTTGTGTTTCTAATCCGGCCGTGCTGTGTGATGAGAACAATCCATGGGCTCCATGTGGCGTGGGTGGCATGGTGGGTAGAGGAGCCTTTTCTTTAAACATCCACCCCAGCACTGGGAGTCAGGGTGCCAGGAGGAGTTGTGCTTTTGTGATAATTTCTTTTGAGGCGGCTTGAACTTTCTTCTTATAGGCAGGTAAGATTTTGTTTGGTTGGTTTTGTTTGGTTTTTTTTTTTTTTTTGGTGAGTGTAGTTTGCTTCAGACTTTCTGTAACTTTGGCTCTAGAATGCTAGTGTTTGGCCTCGAGTCTCCCCAGGCACCTTCTGCTAAAGGCTCCAGGACAAGCCATTGTTCTTGGCTGCAGAGTAAAGCACATTCCTCACCTCTGGTCCTGTCTTGACTGGGCCAAGGGCACTGCATGAACGATTTTCTGCTTGGTCTGGGTGAAGGTTTGTTGCTGTTCAGGGCCACAGCTGGAATTGTTCTTCTTAGGGTGACCAGGTAGGGAGGGCTCACAATGTGGCTGCACTCAGGAATGCATTCTCTACAAACCTAAGGCCCCTAGGAAAGCTTGTGTTTCCTTCTTGCAGGTGGGTGGAGACACTGTGATGATCTCATGGATCATTTCAGTGGGGATCTGGCTCTGTCCATCTTGCCACTCTACTCCCAGGAACTGGATCTCTCAGGCAGGTTCCTTGACTTTGCTCTTCTCGATGGCAAAAGCTCCTTCCAGCAGAATCTGGATGATCCTCTCTTCTTTCTCAAATACTTTTATTGCCCTGTTCCTCCACACAATTATGTTATTGATGTATTGCAGATGTTTTAGAGCTTTAGCCTTTTCCAGTGCAGCCTGGATCAGCCCGTGGCAGATGGTGGGGCTGTGTTTCCACCCCTGGGGCAGTCGGTTCCAGGTGTACTGCACGTCCCCCCAGGTGAAAGCAAACTGAGGCCTGCACTCTGCTGCCAAAGGAATGGAGAAAAATGCATTGACAATGTCAATGGAGCCACTTTGCTGCCTTGGGCTCCAGCTCCTCCTGGAGATCCAGCGTGTCCGGCACGGCAGCGCTCAGCACTGGAGAATCAACAACTGGGAGATAGAGGGGGTCTACTGACTGCTGATCAGAATCCAAATTTACTCTCAGCTACAGGTGCTTGTATACCATTTTTAGGAAAGTTGGTCATTTTTTACTACATTGGTTGGGTTAAACATCACACAGAGAAGCTTACACATTTTGCAACATTTCTATCTGATTCATTCTTCTTTCCTGTCACCAGTCTTGATCCAATCTTCATGGAGTCTTCAAAGCTCTGTTTGCTCTTGCCAAGACATCTTGTTTATCAAGCTGCTTATGCTAATTAAATCCACAGTGCTCTGTCTTAGCTCCCACAGTGGAGTCACTTCATTCAAGGCACAATAGCTTACAGTCAATTTCTATTGTCTGTCAGACTTGCCCACAGGAAAACTGGGGCTGTTGAAGGGTGAGTGGGTTTTACTGAGCACCCTCTGACTTTCTAGCCAAAATTTTATGGGTGGGGATAATGGTATTTTGATTCATCTGATACTGCTGGCTGTGTGCTCTTGAGTTGTGTCACGATCTGCCCAACCCGATCGGGAGTCGTGACTGGTTCTTTTATGGATCTCAGAGTGCAAAAGACACAGCAGGGGACAAAACCAGTTTACTTTTACAGAAATGCACTTTATTTAGTGCCAACCAAAATGCGATAGTGGGACAGAGAGAGAGAGAGAGAGAGAGAGAGAGAGAAAGGGGGGTCGGGATTATAGCTACCAAGACAGGCAGACGAATCCTTGTGGAGCCAGCCAATAGATGTCTGTTGCCCTCGGGGGTCTCCTCTGAGAAAGTCACTTTTATAGTCCTTTCCTAAAGTGAGTGGCTTCTGGCCAAAAGGTGGAAAGATTTATGGACTATTGTATGTGGAGATCGTTACACTGAGGGACAGGTGGAAACAAGATGCTTAAAGGCACACCAAACCATCTTTGTTGCCATGAACACACGCGGGTCAGCCCATACTGACCAGTCCATTGTTCTTCCATCTGTGGGAGCTTTGTTGAGTCAGCGCCCCGTGACTAGTTGTCATGAGAAACCAGTCCTGGTAGGCATCACCTGCGGAACAGTCACTTGGCGTTCCTCCCATCCCTGGCCAGCGCAGGCCTCAGGCGAGGGTCGTTGGGCAGAAACAGACGAGAGGCTCACACGGACTCTCACACAAGGCTCAGCCCAAATGGCTCTGGCAAGGACAACATCTCTCCTGGAGGCACTGGCCCAAGGATCCACAGCCTGCTGCCTTGCAAATCTCCGGGGGAGATCTTGGTTCTCCAAGACATTTTGGGGTGGATTGAGGGAAAACTCACAGAAGCCTCAGCAAGCTGAGACAATTCTGGGTGCAGGAGGAGCAAAATGCTGGAGTTGGTGAGCCACATGCCACTCTTGGGGAGCATGACTAAAGGACTGGGTAGCAAAAACAAGGGGGGATTGGCAGCAAATCACAAGGTTTGACCCATAAGAGGGCCAGTGGAAGGAATGCCTGAAGAGGCAAAGTAGATGAAAGGCAGCATTTATGTTTCTTGGCTCTTTTCCATGTGGTTGGGTAGCTGAAGCCTGTGTCCCTTTGATCTTGCAGGAGGCTCTGCAGATGTTGCTCTCAGGGGGACCTCCAACACCTCAAGGCCACCCCTTGGCTGATTACCATTACTCAGGTAACCAAAGCAGAGCTTGTTCCTTCACTCACAGATGCTGCCGTCCCCTTAGCTGCCATGTCAGGCGTTTAAGCTTCAACAGCAACACCTGTACAAGGTCTCGTCTTCTCTGGGGGCGGGGAAAGCAGCAGCATCTAGTCCTTCAGCCTGACTTCTTTCCCGTGCTTTTTGCCCTGGGCAATGCCTGCTCTTGCCTTCCTTACTTTCTGAGGGAGCAGACATGTGCACAGGTGAATGATGGATAGCGCCAATTGCCTCTTGGTGGCCAGTGGGATCTACCTCAAGGGGCAAGAAGCATCAATTTACCTGCTGCTTTTATTTGCCAGGCTCTGACAGATGGACACCTGAGGAGAAGGAGTCCTTCCAAAAGGCTTTTCACACCTATGGCAAGGATTTTCATCTCATCCAGAAGCAGGTAAAGCCATAGGACGTTCTTTACACTGGCAGATCATAAGAGGGAAATGTTGCTTATTTCTGATTCCAAATACTGCAATTCAGTCTCACTCTTCTCCTAGATGAAAAATATTGGAATAATAGAGATATGGGGCATCCCTTTTCCTGCGGATGAAAATCCTGTGTGAAAGCCGTGATTGTGCCTCTCCAACCCTTTCCTCCAAGCTCTTTTGGAAGACACAGGTTTATTCTGTCACATTTGTCTCATGCTTGTGCTGCTGCTTCCTCAACATATTGTGCCGGGAGGACTGGAAGGGAAAGAAAAACTGTGCTGGGTGGATTTGTTCTTGATCTGTGCATCACATGTGTTATGCATTACAGAGAATAAGACATGGCTTTGCACGTGGCAGAATGCCTCTTCTACTCCCTATTTATTTCATTCTATGCCCTACTCCACTTACTCCATGCTTTTACTTCCTCCTTTTCCCCATGCTCTACTTCTTCTCCCACCCACACTACAGGATGGCCATTTCACATTCCTTCTTTTTCTTTCCACAACAGATTCCAAGTAAGACTGTGGCACAGTGTGTGGAGTACTACTACTCCTGGAAAAAAGAACATAGACTTGCCCACACTCTTGCTTAGGTGAGTGGGAAGAAAGTAAAGACAAGCCAGCAGTGTCAAGAAACTGAGAGAAGGGGACAAAACCTGCTGGCGAGCCATGCAAGACGCAGCTCTGCCAGGTCCCGTGCCCTGGGAAAGGCAGAGCAGATGCTGCCATGATCTTCATTGTGCTGCTGCTCTGAAATAGGGAATTCTGGAGCACCCCTTTGACCCACACAG
>NW_027636066.1:101385-156495 GCF_903797595.1 Erithacus rubecula | reverse complement strand
GAAGAAAGGCCAGGGAGCATCTGCCTCTGGACACTCTGCACCAGCTGCAGCTTCCACCTCTTGCAGCAGAGAGCTGCTCCTGCTTCCATCGGGACTTTATGGCAGAGAGATTGAACAGGGACTGGAGAGCCTTGGGCTCTTTGCCTTTGGAGCCAGACGTGCCTTCACAAGAAACAACTTTACAGCAGCCAGCAACTGCTCTGCTCTGGGAAGATCTAAAGCTATAAACAATCCTGACACCCAGTCCCTGTCTCTGTCCCTATTCCCAGTCCCTGTCCCCATTTCCCATCCCATTCTCAGTCTTGGTCTCGATCCTGTAGTTCCAGACCATGTCCCTTATTCCTTGTTCCCTTCACGCTCTGTCTTGTATTCCAGCTCCCTGTCCCCATTCTATCAGCCAAATTCCTGGTCCCCGTCTTCTTTTCGGTTACATTTCCTCACCTGGTCCCATTCTCAGTCCCACTGCATTATTCCCATTGGCATTCCCGGTCCCTGAACACATTCACTGTCCCTGTCCCCTTTCCTAGTCCCATTCCCAATTCCGTTCCCTATCCCTGTCTTATATTCCAGGTCTTGGTCCCTGTCGAGGTCCCTGTCCCCATGAGAAATGCAGAATTCCCAGTCCCTGACCGCATTCCCATTCCCTGTCCTGATTCCCGGTCCCTGCCCCATTCTAGGTCTGCATTGTTATAAATTTATCTGTAATAAATTGATCAACTCCAATAAATGGAATCAATAAAGAATTTATTGAGCGAGCAGCAATAAGCAAATCAGCGCTGGGGTCCGGGGAGTCTCCGCTCCACCAACGGTGCGCACCCCACTCCGTGTCAGTCCCTCTGTTATTTTCATCTTCTCCCGTGTCCGTGCCTTTCAGCATCTTCTCACGTTCTTTCTGTGTCTGCACAGCCAGTTGCTGGGGTCTCCTCCTGGCTCCTGGTGGTGGTGGGGAGGAAGGCCGTGGTCTTCTTCTCTTAGCCATTGGTTGACTTTTTCCTATCTGTTTTGCAAGTATTCCCAAACTGGGCACATACAGATGTTTGTGGCTGTTTGAGATATAATCTTCCAGCTAGCTTAAGCAAGTTTCAGTGGTCTTTTGGCTGTGTTCCCTAATTTAGCAATGTTTGATTAGCAAAGTCTTACACATACTCTGTTACAATTTCCCCTTTTTATCATTTTTGCTGATCAAATCTTTTCAATTCTGCGTGGTTCAGTTCTAACCCTTCGTCCTGTATAGGCTCATACTGTGCTCTTACCAACATGAAGTGCATGGCTTCCAGCTTTCTTTTGACTATTGTAATGATTTTGTTAAAAATACATGGTCCAAAGGTCAACACTAAAATCACCAATATTAGGGGTCCTGCAATAGTGGACAGTAGGGTAGTTAGCCATGGAGAATGGTTAAACCAGGACTCATACCAGCTCTGCTCCAGTTCTCTTTCTTGCTTATGTTTCTCTAGGCTCTCCCAGAGTTCAGTCATGGTATCCCTAACAACTCCAGTATGGTCTGCATAAACACAACACTGTTCCCCTAGTGCAGCACATAATCCTCCTTGTTGTAAAAACATAAGGTCAAGTCCCCTATGGTTTTGCAATACTACTTCTGACAGCGATTTTAACCATTTTTCTAATGCACTGATTGATTTTTCAATTGGAATTACATCCTTATCTACAGCTATTCCGAGTGATTGAAACTTTTGGTTCTGCTGCACAAGTGAGGTCATCCCTGTCCCTACACCTGCAATTCCTACAGCCATCAGGGTGGCTATAGTCAAAGTGATAAATGGTTCTCGTTTTTGTAAATGATGGTTTGGAGAGTTCTGATTATCATACACAAATTCTTCAGGGTGGTATGTGATTCTGGGAATAATCATCACTTGTCCTGTTTGGATTATTCCCCTGCTGCATTCTCTCTTGGGAGGTATACATTTTTTTGGTTTCCATTCTACACTAAGAGCTTTATTTCTTCCTGCTCCTGGATTCCAGTGTGATGCAATTGTTTCACATCCCCAGTGTGCACAATAATACACAAAAATAATGTCCAGGGCTATTGCAATACCCTCGTCCGGGGTTGGAGCTAGGACAGAAATAGAATCCTTTCAGATTTGAGCAAGGGTATATAGGCACTATTTGGCACAGAGTGATCGTGAAACTAGGTGCTCCAGGAGTTGTAGTAGTCTGTATCACATGTTGATTTTCCTATCTAATTAAGCACCTCTTGAATGGTTGATGGAGGTTACCTTCTGCCCGTGCTCCCTTTTCCCATATGCAGCCTAAAATGATTATCAAATACATAAAGTAAAAGAAAAGTGGTGGATTCCTTTTCTTAATTAAAATTCCCCTTGCTGGTTCCCGTAATGCTGTAATTTTGACTTCAGTTTCTGTGCCTCCCCTAGGTGAAAGGCTGGGGGATTTTGTGGTCGGGGTCCATAGGATGTGTTTGTGCTGATCCCTGGGGCTTTCCAGCATTCTCCCCTTCCTTACGTCTCTGCCTCCTTCACCTACACGTTTTCCTTAAGCAAGCTTCAGTGGTCTTTTGGCTCTGTTCCCTAATTTAGCAAGGTTTGATTAGCAAAGCCTTACACATACTCTGTTACACCAGAAGTGATTGCGACTGTACTGGGGGCAACTGGGAGAACTGGGAACACACTACACAAAAGCTGGAGGAACTGGCAGCAACTGGGACCCTGCTGGGGGTAAACTGAATCATCAGAGGGAATGACTGGCAATGGCTGGGTTCATACTGAGAGCAACAGGGATCCCGCAGGCACCGAGGGGAAGTGACCAGGATCATACTGGGAGTGACCGGGCTCATACTGGGAGCGACCGGGCTCATACTGGGAGCAGCCATTCCCGGCACCGGGACCCCCGAACCCCTTTGCGGCCATCGCGCCCCTCCAGCCCCAGCACCCCCGCCGGGGTCCCAGCAATCCCAGGGGTCCCTCCCCCCTCTCGGGGTCCCGCTTTGGGGTTCTGGGGCTCTCCTCTCTCTGGGGTCCCGCTCAGGGAAGCCGCGGCTCTCCCAGGGCTCCCCCAATCCGGTGTCCCCCCGCCGATGCCGCCGGCCCCGCGTGGTCTCCACGGGCCCCGGCAGAGCTCGCAGGGCCCGGCCCGGGAAGCCCAACCCCCATTGCGGGGAGACCCGCATCCCCCCGCCCCCGCCGGGGCTCTGCCGCCACCGGGACCCCCAAAAACACCTCCCGGGGACCCCCCGATGTCCCCCCGAGGGACATCTGCTGCTCGGCTCTGGAGCGCCACAAGCTCCAAACATGGCGTTGCCACACCGGCAGAAACAATGAAACAGGGAGCCCCAAATATATTTCGTGTCAGCTCCAAATACCCCTCCCCTCTTAAAAAAAACCACCCAGGATATTTGGGGCAAGCTCCCCCTCCCTGGGCACCTGCGGGATGCGGGGGGTGATGGTCTGGGGGCGAAGGACCTGCGGATACAGAGAGCAGGAAACGCACGTGGTGCCTCCTCTCGATCCTCCTTATCCTTCCTCCTCCGTCTCTCCTCTTCCTCCTCTTCCTCCCCTTCCTCCGACCCTCTGGCCGCGTGGCCAGGCCGGGACACGAAGGGAAAGGGCTGGGTCACCCCCAAACTGAGCGAGGATGAGCAGAGGTTTGGGGGGAACAATGGGAAAGTGGTGCAATAGGGGGGACAGAGGGAAGTGGGACCCACTGAGGGTCCCCCAGTTAACCCCAGGATCCCCAAGTCCCCTCCCAGCCCCCCAGTTCCCTCTGCACCCCCGGCTGAGTGGGGGGCTCAGCCCAGGACCCGTTGTCGTTCGGGGCTCCCCTGAGTGCAGCGAACGGGAGAGTTCCCGGCTCAGAGCGGCCCCAGCAGAGGAGGGGATCCTGTCCCTCTTTGAGGGCTTTTAAGGCTCTTCAGGACCATTTGAAAAGGAATTGTTCTCTTTTTGAGTTTTTTTTTTGGGGGGGGGGGGTCCCACCAGTACAAGGGTGCTTTTTCCTCCCCATTTTAGGGTGTTAGTGGGGTACAGCCCCAAAGGCCCTTTTTAAGGGGGGATCATGACGGCTGAAAGTGACATTTTTAGGGGACCCCCACTACAACCCCCTGTAGGGGATGTTTTGTCCCCCAGGGTGGATTTTAGGGATTGTCTCTACCATCGCCGATTTAAAGAGCCGTCAATTGGAAGGCTCCACTGAAATTGCACTTAAAAGAGCAACACCATTCCCGTTGATTCCGGCAGCGGAGCCCTGGGGGGTTTGGGCTTCCCGGGAGGTTTTGGGGGTACCTGGGTGATGCCGGTGACAGAGCTGGGACCCCGTGCCGGGTATGAACCTTGTCACTGCACTCGGGCAGTGCCAGCGTGTTCAGGGAGATCCTGGGGGGACCGGGGGTTCTCTGCAAATTCCAGGGGACCCCAAATGCTAAGAGACTCCCCCTGAACTCCTCTCAGCACTGGATCTGCTGCAGGCATCTCACCCAAAACCCTGAGAACTGTGATAAATGACAGCCTAGGAGTGTTTCTCACTGTCTGCTGCACTGCACAGAACACCCCAGGCAGAGCACTCCAGGAGGGAACTTCCATGGGTTTCTTCCCCTTCTGGTTTCATCCCTGCCATACTTCCAGAGACATTCCTGGCAGGTGTGCCCCAGGTCATCTGTGAATTCCGTAGCGTCGATGTCCTCAGTTTCCCAGCACCTCTTGGTGCCCTGGGCAGCGCTGGCGGCCACCACGAATGTCCCGGATCGCAGCTGGAAGGAGAGGAATTCCCGACCATCCTTGGTGATCCCATGGGATCCGCGGACGCTGTTGTGGGACAGGAGGGCACAGGTGGAAACCTCCTGCAGCAGGGGTTCCCTGTACGCAGCAAAGGGAGCTCCAAGGGTCCCCGGTGTCCCCACCTGCAGCACAGGGCGGGGAAAGCCGGGATGGCCGGGAATAGGGGTCAAGGGTGTCCCCGGTGTTGAGGGAAGGAGGGGCTGGGTGCTGGGAAAGGCAGGAATAGGGGTGCAGGGGGTCTCTGGGTCAAGGAGAAGGGGACTCTGCAGGCTGGGAGAGGCGGGATGGCTGGGAAAGGGGTGCTGGTGAAGCGCGGAAAATAAACTTCACAACCTGTAAAGTTGTGGAGTAGCTACGTATTTTATTCAGCGCTGGACACAGGGGGAGAGCATCCTTCCAAATCCTGCGTACCGTACATGCTTCTAACCTTCTATTTATCTAGGAAGTCCATGCATATTCTAAATCGCCTATACATATTGATTATCTGCCCCGCCTGTTTCCCGCTTCATATGGAGATTAGTTGCATATTCATTGCGGCTGCGTAGTTAATTGAGTCGGTGGTCTTCAAATGAGTCTGTGGGCGGAAAATGATGAAGTAACAGTCTTCCTCACTAGTTGAACTCTTCACCTTGTCTTTCCACGCATGCGCTTTTAGCCTCTTGGTCGTGATATTTTGCAGACTTTGCACTTTTACAAAGAGAGGCCCCTTTCCTTATACATCAGGGATCTTCTTATCATGCATTCCTTTTCCTTATAAGCACACAGTAACTGATACCTATACATCAGGGGTCTCTTGTTGTACATTCTTTTCCTTATAAGCACACAGTAACTGAAAACATATGTTCTACTCCTCATTCTATTTAACCCTTAAATCCCCTGTTTCAGTCCCCCCTTTTCTAGAAAATTAGTAAATTCTTTTACTTAATACAAGATTTCTTTTTCTACATCCTTACGATATGTATCTCTTAATGCCTTCCCATGTACTCTCGACAATGAAGTTAGTATTGCCATCCGTTGTAGCATCTTCCAATTCCAAATAAGTAGTACAAAAGACAGCAGTAAGCTTAGGCTAACTAAAACCAATAACACAATTACTGGATGACATCATGTATTTAAAATTCCAGTTGCAGTTGGGGACCACCCGAAAAGGGCATCCCACCAATTGTGGCTTGCATCCTTCTTAACCCTTTCTAAGACTCTATTTATTTCTTGGATATCATGGTGAACAGTGACTAAAGTCTTTTGCCCACTCTCTTTGATTTCTTCCAAAATTTTTGCTAAGTCTTGATGTTTTACCAATTGCTTTACCAATGTGAGGTTCATTCCAATGGGCGTAGGTGACAGTTTGTGGTATGTCGTGTAGTTAGACCTTATCAGCTGGTGGGATGTAACTGGTGACGAATATGAAAAATCACATCCCATAATTTTAACGAAATTACAAATACAGACGTTAGAGTTATTCTTAACAGGCAGGGTTACATTCTCGTTGTCTATGTTTACAAAAACACAAGTGGTTCTTAAACATACACATCCTTGACCAGTATATATAAGTATAGTCTTTTGATCAGCATCTGGATGAATTTCCAAGTGGCATACACCCTGCTTGGTGTCAAGGCATACGTCTTGAGCATCAACTGTATTGCTTTCACAGATAAACCCTTGTTGTTCTCGAGTAACACAAGATTCTACATTCACAGTTTGCCATTTCCCATTTACTGACCGGGCCCACGCCCTATGCTCTGAGGGGTACAACACCGTCCCCTCATGATTGAGTCCCAGTGCAATGATGGGGTGAATAGCATAAACTGTAGCATTACGTATGGTAAGCACGAAGGTAGTGGCCATATTAGTAACAGGATCATAGGTGAAATTTACTAGAGTCCACCAGGATTGGAATTTTCTTTCAAAATCATTAGCGTTGTCCCAAACAACTTTTCGGACCTCAATTGGAAAAGTGCCTTCATTCCCTTCTCTTATAGCCAAGGCAGCTGCGGATTGAATCCATAACTGCACTTGTACACAACTGAAAGCTAAAGACACATTATCTTGAACCGTGCTAAGTGCGTCTATTATTAACTTATGGTCCTGGTCCTCAGCCTTTTCCCAGTTCGGTAACACCTTTGAAACCTGCCACTGGCTATTTCCTAATGCCAATAAGGATGATTGTAGAGGTTGCCTCAGTTTTGTCAAATCATCTGTTGCAGTTGTTAACTTATTTGCTAGTATATCAGAGTCAATTCCATTCAATATTCCTAACCCTGTTCCAAACATTCCCGTTAGATCTCTTCGCATCCTATTCCTAAGGTATACTTGCTTCTGTAACCATGTTGTCCACCCTTCTAGGGATGGTTTTAGGAAGGGGGAACAGGCTGGTTGAATCTCTGAAATATTGGTTTGTATTAGCAATTCAACACGCTTGAGAGACCATTCTGGATTGAATAATAATTGCTGTTGTCCTGTATTTCTCACTCTATATGGGCCTACCTCATAAATCATAAGTTTAAGTTCAAGTGGTGTACTCTGAGTCTGAACCTGAACAGGTTCAGTTATGGTATTTATTCTAAATTTAAATGAGAGCCCAAGATCTCTATAAGCCCAAAGGCATACCACCTCAACAGTCCTATCTAATGCAAAATTATACCAACAATGTGGCCGACTGTGTTGTTTACAAATCTCATTATGTCCGCCTGCAAGGGGAGATGAGACACTGATTTTAGTTGGTTTCTTATGGTTAGTTCCATTAATCATTCGACATCCTACTCTGATGGTCTCTCCCACAGTCCCTTGAAGTGACCACAACCCTTGTTTCTGCCACTCGTGCTTTTCATATACCTGGTTTTCATGCATGACTACAGTTGACAGGTTCAAATTTTGTACCTTCCCCATATATCCGGTAGACCGGACAAAAGCCTGGGACCAAGGCCATTCATCATCACTCTGGCTAAAGGTACTTTCCAATTCTTGGAATATAATTATATTTACAAACAAAACAATTAAATTTCTACATCCTGAATCACCAAACACCCTTAACTGTAATATGCTCATTTTGTTTGTGTAAACTTGAGCTTTAGTCTGTTATCACCAGATATTACTTTCCAAGGAGCTTCTGGAGCTTTCTTCACCCGAGAATGGTGGATCCAAGCGCTCTGTTCCTTGATCTTAATTGCAGTGAAGGTAGTAAGTAGCACCTGGAATGGTCCTTCCCACTGTGGTTCAAGGGTTTTTTCTGTAAAAGACTTAATATATACATAATCTCCAGGCTGTATATTATGCACTGGTCCATCCAGACCTCTGCCCCGAGTTCCAGCCACATGTTTTTCAATTTTTCTGAGCTGTTTGCTCAAAGCCACCATATAGGTGGCCAATGTCTCCTCTCCGACTTGGGCAGAATTTCCCTTTTGCACTCCATATGGCCTCCCGTAAAGCATTTCAAAGGGACTTAACTTTTCTTTAGTCCTTGGCTTAGTTCGAATTCGCATCAATGCCAATGGGAGTGATTGGGGCCAGGGCAAATTAACTTCTTGTCCTAACCTCACAATTTGCTGTTTAATTAAATGATTCATTTTTTCTACTTGGCCACTTGACTGAGGATGATAAGGGGTGTGAAGTTCCCAATCTATGCCCAAGTGGCGACTAATTTGTTGCACTATTTTTGAAATAAAGTGTGGTCCTCTGTCTGAGGATATAGTGGCTGGAACTCCAAAACATGGTATTATTTCTTGTAACAGCACTCTAGTTACCTCCCGGGCTTTGGCAGTTCTAGTTGGGAAGGCTTCTGGCCACCCTGAAAAGATATCTGTCATCACCAATAAGTATCTATACCCCCCTTTTCTTGGAAGTTCTGAAAAATCAATTTGCCACTGCTGCCCAGGCCCCTGGCCTCTTCCAATTTGACCAAGTTTTGGTTTAGGGGTATTCTTAGGATTAGTCTGGAGGCAAAGGTCACACTGCCGAGTAACCTGGGTAACAATAGCATATAAATTTCTGGCAGTAATCTTTTCAATTAGATGGGTATATAGAGCATCTGCTCCCCAGTGTGTTTTCTGATGTTCCTTTTTAACTAGGGACCATAGTATGTGGGAGAGGACAACCAGCCTCCCTTCTGTAGTGACAGCCCATCCTTCCTCATTATATGTTCCTTTCTGATCCTCAATTAATTCCTTATCCTTTTTATCATATATCGGCTTACCTTCAAGGGATATCTGTCCATCTGGAATTAAGGTTGCCTCAATTATTATCTCACCCTTTGCTGCCTCTTTTGCCTCTCTGTCCGCCAGCTCATTTCCTTCTTCCAATTCTGAGCTCACCTTCTGGTGTGCTCTAATGTGCATAATTGCTACCTTCTCAGGCATCTGGACTGCTTCCAATAATCGCATTATTTCTTGTGCATGTTTTATGTTCTTTCCTTGTGAATTTAACAGTCCTCTCTCTTTCCAGATAGCTCCATGTGCGTGGACAACCCCAAATGCATATCTTGAGTCTGTATATATATTTATTCTTTTCCCTTTTGCCATTTCCAAGGCACGAATCAGGGCAACTATCTCAGCCTTCTGTGCAGAGGTATCTACTGGCAAAGGTCCAGATTCCAGTACCTCTTTACTGGTGGTAACTGCATACCCAGCATATCGCTTCCCACTGATGACGTAGCTGCTTCCATCAGTAAACCAGGTTTCTGCATCGTCAAAAGGGGTGTCTTTCAAGTCTGGTCGGCTGGAGTAGGTGGCTTCGATAGTCTCCAGACAATCGTGGTGTACTGGTTCTCCTTGATTTCCACTGAGAAAAGAAGCTGGGTTGACAATATTAGTCACCACTATTTCCACATCATCTTGTTCCACCATAATAGCTTGGTATTTCAAGAACCTTTGTGGGGAAAGCCAGTGCCCCCCTTTTACCTCTAATACTGCAGATACTATGTGAGATACTAATACAGTCATTTTCTGGCCCAGGGTGAATTTGCGTGCCTCTTGAATATTCATCACAACAGCTGCCACCGCTCTGAGGCACCCTGGCCATCCTTTGGCCGTTGCATCCAGCTGTTTAGAGAAGTAAGCAACTGCCCTTCGGTATGGCCCTAGGTTCTGTGCTAGTATTCCCAGGGCAATCCCCTGTTTCTCATGGGAGAACAAAAAGAATGGTTTACTTACATCAGGAAGTCCTAGGGCTGGGGCTGACATAAGAGCATCCTTTAATCGACGAAAGGCTTGGGTGGCTTCTTTAGTCCACTTGAGATCTCTGCTGCCATTTGCCATAAGCGTGTACAAAGGTTTAACAAGCAACCCATAGTTGTAAATCCACAACCTACACCACCCTGTCATCCCTAAAAAGGTTCGCAGTTCCTTTATTGTCTGGGGTTGTGGAGTTTGGCATATTGTTTCTTTACGATTTTGCCCCAAGGTCCGTTGTCCAGCACTAACTTCGTACCCCAGGTAGATAACCTTCTGCTTCACTACCTGAGCCTTTTTCTGTGATACTCTATACCCCTGGAGTCCCAAAAAGTTTAAGAGACTCACCGTCCAGGCCACACATGCTTCTTCCGTCTTAGTGGCTATTAAAAGATCATCTACGTACTGCAGCAGCCTTCCTTCTTCTGGGGGGGCCTCCCAAGCCTCTAAGTCCTTGGCAAGCTGCTCTCCAAACAAAGTAGGAGAATTTTTAAACCCTTGGGGAAGTACTGTCCATGTGAGTTGAGTTCTCCGTCCAGTTTTAGGATTTTCCCATTCAAATGCAAAAATTTTCTGACTGGCTTCATGGAGAGGGAGGCAAAAGAAGGCATCTTTTAGGTCTAAAACAGTAAACCAAGTAAACTCTGGTGTTAAGCATGTTAATAAAGTATATGGGTTTGCCACTACTGGATAAAGATCTTCAGTTATCTTATTAACAGCTCGCAAATCTTGCACCACCCTGTATGACCCATCAGGTTTCCAAACGGGTAAAATAGGAGTATTAAAATCAGATTGGCATTCTTTTAGTAATCCTAGTTGTAAAAAGTTCTCAATCACTGGCCTAATTCCTTCCCTGTCTTCTTTTCTCAAAGGATACTGCTTGATCCTAACTGGTTGTTTCCCTTCTTTAAGTTTAATTATTATAGGAGGTGCGTTTTTCTCTCTCCCTGGCACATTGGAAGCCCATACTCCGGGGAACACCTGACTAATTATTTCTTCTCTAATTTCTTCTTCAATTTCAATGATTGTCAATATTAAACTCAATATTTCTATATATTGTTCATCATTTACCTCCAAAGTAATCTCCCCATTCTTAAATACAATGGTCGCTTGTAATTGTTCCAATAAGTCTCTTCCCAGGAGTGCCTTTGGGGAATTTGGCATGTATAAAAACTTATGAGTGCCCCATTGTTTCCCAAATTTGTATTTTAGAGGTCTACAAAAATAAGCCTTTTCAGACTGGCCAGTGGCTCCTTGTACCGTAACATAATCTTTTCCCACAGGCACCAGGGCCTTATTCAATACTGAATATGTTGCTCCTGTATCAATTACAAACTCTACTTCCTTTCCCTCCTCCCCCAGTTCCATTGTTATAACCAGGGGATCTGCTGGGGGTCGATCTCCCGGTCCCCTTCAGTTTCCTTTTGCATATGCAATCATGTCTTTTTCCTTGTCCCTCCTCCGTTTAGGGCATTCATTCTTCCAATGCCCAAACTCTTTACAAAACGCACACTGATCTTTGCCCAACCGAGGTGGGCCCCCTTGTCCCCCTCGTCGACCTTGCCCACGACTTTGTCCTCCTCTCTCTTCTCTCACCACTGCCACCAATTTCCTCACATTCTGCTTATATCCCTCTTCTCTATTGCTAAATACTCTCCACGCCTCATCTAGTAAATTCTCTAGATTTCTTGCCTCAGGCCCTCTTATTTTTTGAAGCTTACGCCTAATATCCCCCGTAGATTGACCCAAAAATAAATTCACTAGTTGTTGAATCCCCACCTCTGCTTCAGGGTCCAGAGATGTATTGCGGAGCATTGCATCCCTTAATCGATCCAAAAATTCAGATGGTGTTTCAGAGGGACCTTGTTTAACAGCATATAGTGCTGACCAATTTATAGTTTTAGGTATTGCCCGTTCCATCCCTTTTGCTATCCATTCTTGGTAGCTTTCTAACTTCTGCATTTCTGCTGTCCTGTTTGGATCCCACTGTGGATTCTGGAGGGGAAAATAGTCCTTTGTATCCAATTGCTGGGCTTTATAATAATCCTCTGCTAGATCTCCTGCTGTTTTCAGGATTAATTGCTTTTCTGTTTCAGTTAATGCATCCAGCAATAATTGCATATCAGACCAATCTGGATTATGTTGTTTTATAATATACCGCAAACGCTTTGCTGTAGTTATTGGGTCACTACGGTAGTTTTTAGCAACTTTTTCCCATGCTTCTATATCAATAGTAGAAAAGGGTATTTTTACTAGAACCCTCCCTCCTTCTGGTCCCACAGCCTCTCTCAAAGGGAATTGTAGCACCTTATTTCTCGTCCTAGAAGACACAGGGCTTCTGGGAGGAGAATGGGCTAGACCAGGTAGTTCTTCTGAATCATCCTCTCCCTCTCTCCGAGCTCAAGGAGGAGATTTGAATAGGTCACTCATACCCTGTTCCTGCATATCCAAATTGTGCATTTTGTCTAATCTGGTACACCGCTCACCTATATCACATGCTGAACAACACCTTTCAAGTTTCCCTTTATTTGCTTTCCTTTCCTTCTCAAGGGCTAGAACTAAAGGGTCAGAGGGTGCCTTAATCCCACAGTCTCTCTGCCATTCAGGGTGGTTTCGGAGAGAGAAGAACATGTCACAATAGGAAACTTCACTCCATTTGCCCTCTCTTCTTAAAAACAACATTAGTTGCAACAGAGTACCATAATCTAAAGTCCCGGTAGGTGGCCACCTTAGTCCGTGGTCTAGTCTGTACAGTGGCCACCACTGGCTACAATATTTAATTAGGGTGGATTTATTTTCAGTGCCGCCAGTTCCTGCAACTTCTTTCCAATGTGTTATAGTACACCCTAAAGGGCTGGCTTTAGGGACTTCTGTGCTCTGTGTAGATCCCATTCTTCTCTTTTCGTCCCCTGCCCACTTTACACCTAAGCTACACCTTACTGAACTTTAAAATTTCTTTCCAATCCCCTTCCCACACACAATACCAACTGCTAGATCAGTCAATTTGTTTCCTCTCTCTATCTGGCAGTCTATTAGGTTCACAAACTCCCAAGGATCACGCCCAAACCATTGAAAAGCGGACCCCCTTTTTCACCCTTCTCAGTACGCAAACGAAGCACACAATGCACCAACACGGCACGCTCACTCTTGTACAAACACAGCACACTTATTATTCATACTTTCTACCAACAATCATTATATTCTCAGCACAGCTACAGTCCCGCTCGCATCACGCCGCACATTACACAATTCTGCCTTTCTGAAAAGAATACCCCACACTTACTCCCCTCCTGGGTACGTCTCACTCAGTCACTCACCTCACTCGCAATGTCCGGACTCCAACACACACACCACCTGGGAACAGGAATCCACTCGACCCGCGTTCTAGGGTCGCTCCGCGGCTGCTCTATCAGTCAGCGAATTCCTTCACCGGCCCCCCTCCTCCCTTCTCGACCCGGAGGTTAAGGGAATGGAGTGGCCCTACCAGTGTCCCTCTGCCGGTAACTCCACCGGCCCGCTGCTTGCAAGCCTGACCTCCACAGGGACTTTGTTGTACGCAGGATGTCTCCTGCGATTTATCAACAGCCCTCCAATCACGCGTGCATATGTCTTACAAACCCCCCAGAATTAATACGTACCGTTTCATCCGCCAGCCAGTGGTCCTTTCTGTCGCTGCAGTAAGCGAGCCGGGGTCGGGGTCTCCTCCAGGAAATCCCGGGGCGCGCCGTGGAGTCATCCGGCCCTCAGCTCGATCCCGCAGGCAGACAGGAAGGTCCCATCTGGGGTGCCAAATGAAGCGCGGAAAATAAACTTCACAACCTGTAAAGGTGTGGAGTAGGTATGTATTTTATTCAGCGCTGGACGCAGGGGGAGAGCATCCTCCCAAATCCTGCGTACCGTACATGCTTCTAACCTTCTATTTATCTAGGAAGTCCATGCATATTCTAAATCGCCTATACATATTGATTATCTGCCCCGCCTGTTTCCCGCTTCATATGGAGATTAGTTGCATATTCATTGCGGCTGCGTAGTTAATTGAGTCGGTGGTCTTCAAATGAGTCTGTGGGCGGAAAATGATGAAGTAACAGTCTTCCTCACTAGTTGAACTCTTCACCTTGTCTTTTCACGCATGCGCTTTTAGCCTCTTGGTCGTGATATTTTGCAGACTTTGCACTTTTACAAAGAGGGGCCCTTTTCCTTATACATCAGGGGTCTTCTTATCATGCATTCCTTTTCCTTATAAGCACACAGTAACTGATACCTATACATCGGGGGTCTCTTGTTGTACATTCTTTTCCTTATAAGGACAGAGTAACTGAAAACATATGTTCTACTCCTCATTCTATTTAACCCTTAAATCCCCTGTTTCATGTCACTCAAGGTAAACTACAGGAACCATTATTCAGACTGTAACCAACACCCTGAGCAACAGGGTTACAAGTTACATTCTGACCTTGCCTGTGTTTTGGTCTTTATATTACTATACTTTTATTTTCATTTTCCCAGTGAAAAACTGCTATTCTAAATCCCATATCTTTGCCAGGGAGCTCCTTAATTTCCAAGTTATATTAATTTAGAGGGAAGGAGTTTACATTTTCCGTTTCAAGAGAAGCTCCAGAGCTCCTCAGCAGACACCTGTCTGTCAAACCAACACAGTGCCCTGCTGCAGCTCCATCCCCATGGCAGGATCTGCGCTGGATGATCCCCAGGGACCCCCGGTGGGCAGAGCCCCCCTGAGCCCTGGTGCTGCTGATCCGTGTTGGGAAGACACCTGGCTGGGGACTGCACACCCTCCCCGTGGCCTGGATTTTCTCTGCATTTCTCTTTGTCCTTCCCAAACACCCAAAACCAGGGAAAAAATAGAGATGTTAAATACCGACCTGCTTGGGGACACGGGGGGATCTTTCAGGGGATGCGGGGGACGCTCGGTTCCAGGGATTTGAGGGGTTCTGGGAGGGACCTGGGGGTTGCTCAGGGCGTTGGGCACCCCAGTTCCAGCGGCTCTGGCTGTGCTGGGAGACCGCTGGGAGCCGAGGTGGCGCGGGAGGAAGAAGGAGGAGCGGGAAGTCACGGAAGAGAAGCAGCGGGAGGAAGAGGAGGGACACAGGAGGAGCGGCAGGAAGAGGAGGAGCGATTTTGGAGCCACGCGCTTTTCCTGTCTGGTCTCTGCGGTCGCAGCTCCTACGGGTGCGGCAGCATCGCCCCCCAAAATCCCGCATGTGTGCGGGGAGGGGGAGCTCGCCCCAAATCCATCATGGGTGGCTCCGGGAGGGATTTATTTTGCGGTTCAGGGGATGTTTGGATCTTGCAGGAGCGCAAAGCCGAGCTGGAAATGGCTCTTGGCGGGATCTTGGCTGCTCCCATGTGGGATCGCCCGGTAGCGGCGGGGACAGGGCGATATCGGGTCTGGGGATCTCCGGCAGAGCCGGGGGGGAAGGCGGGAGCCCCGGAGCGGGGAGAGCGCAGAGGGGCAATCCCGGAGCCGGGGGACCCCCGGCAGCCTGGAGGGGTGCGGGAGGTTGGTGCTGAGCGGGCTCCGGGCCCCCGAGGCTGAAAGGGGCGCTGACTGTTCCAGCTGAACTTAGGCAGTGCCACCATCAAACCCAACGCGCTCAGCCCTTGTTTTCCCCCCAAACCAGGATTTTCCAAACCTTGGCTGCATTGACAGGAGGAGGAGGCCATGAGGAGGAGTTCAATGGCTTGGGAGCCGCAGGCAGGTGAGGAGGAAGTCAGTGTTCCTTTCCCCCTGTGTCCTGCTCCATCTCCCAGCCCAGCATGGCCCGAGTTCAGCACAGCCCTGGGGGGATCTCCTTGCCCTTCCCTCTGGCACGGAGGCAAATCCCATCCTGTCTTTGTCCTTCCTCCCCCAGACAAGGAGCTGAGCACGGACAGCAGGGAGGACAAATCCCTGCAGCACAGCCTCGAGCAAGAGGCCGTTTGCAGCGGCTCCACGGCGCAGGAATGCAACGGGGAGGAAAAGCCCCCCAGATCCCGCAGCAGGAGGGGCTGCAAACGCACAGCCTGGCGATCCCAGCAGGAAAGAGCTAGCCCGGGCCGGGGAGGCGGCCGGAGCTCGGAGCTGGGGCTGCGTGAGCAGCTTCACCATGGGGAGAAGCCCCACAAGTGCTCGGAATGTGGGAAGGGCTTCAGGTGGAGATGGGACCTGATCAGACACCGGAGAATCCACGCGTGGGAACGGCCCTACGAGTGTGGGGAGTGTGGGAATAGATTCAGTGACAGCTCAAACCTGGCTGTGCACCAGAGGAGCAACATTGGGGAGAGGCCCTATGAGTGTGATAAATGCAGGAAGAGGTTTCAGAGGAGCTTCCATCTCCTGCAGCACTATCACATTCACACAGGGGAGAGGCCCTTCTGCTGCCCCGATTGTGGGAAGAGCTTCAATCGAAACTCCAACCTCATCAGCCACCGACTCATCCACACAGGGGAGAGACCCTACGAGTGTGATAAATGCAGGAAGAGGTTTCGGCGAAGGTCCAGTCTCCTCCAGCACTATCGCACTCACTGGCATGAGAGGCCCTTCTCTTGCCATGACTGTGGGAAGGGATTCAAGAGAAACTCCACCCTCGTCACCCACCGGCGCATCCACACTGGAGAGAGACCCTACGAGTGTCCTGAGTGTGGGAAGAGCTTCCCACAGAGCTCTCACTTGACCCAACACCAACGGAGTCTCCACTGAGAGAAGCCCTGTGAGTGCCACGAGTGCGGGAAGAGCTTTGTGCCCTGCTGCAGCTCCATCCCTATGTCAGGATCTGCGCTGGATGATCCCCAGTGATCCCCGGTGGGCAGAGCCCCCCTGAGCCCTGGTGCTGCTGATCCGTGTTGGGAAGACACCTGGCTGGGGGCTCCACATCCTCCTGGCTCTCTGTTGCTTGGATTATCTTTGCATTTCACTTTGTCCTTCCCAAATACTGACATCCACGTAAAAATAAAGATGTTGAATAAAGACATGGTTGTGCACACGGGAACATATTCCAGGGGATGTGGGGGATGCTGGGTTCCAGGGACATGAGGGTTTCTGGGAGGGACTTGGAGGTTGCTTAGGGCTTTGGGAACCCCAGCCCCAGCGGCTTTGGCTGCACTGGGAGACCCTGGTGGAGGTTCTGGGGCAGCTGATCAAGGACCAATCTTCTCTGCAATCCTCCTCAACAGCGTGCCTCTCCTGAAGCTTGGTCTTCTGGGGGTCTGTACTTGCCTTTGCAGGCTACAAGGGTCCACCAGAGTCCATGCCAAATGTCTCTGCCTGGGGGGGTCTCCTCCATCTCTGTGGGTCTTCTTGAGCTTGCCCTTCTCGGGGTCCGCACCCACCTTTGTGGGCTGCGGCGCATCCAGGGACATCAGATGTCACTGCCCAGCCAGGGGATGCCAGGTGTCCCAGTCTGGGGTTCCTCCTCTGCCCCGAGATCACCCCAGAGGGATACGAAGGTGGTTCAAACCCTGGTTTTTCCTGAAGCAGCTGAAGAGAGATTGCTGGAGACAGTTTTCTTTTTTTCCAAGGATTGTTTATTGTTTCATATCTCAGAGATGTTTTGCCTGGCCAGCAGGGTCTGCTCACCTGGCCAACCATGGTGGAATCTGCCTGGTCAAGGCAAGGCTTATCTTATATAGTTAATACTACGTATTACATGTTTGCAAAACTTTACCAATACAATACAATTTTATTAAATGGTCCAGCCCTGACCCCATGCAATCCAAGAATGCCAACGTGTCACCCAGCATGGATGACATGGAGAAGAAGGAGGAAAAAGTGTCCACCCCCCAAATTCTCCATCTTGGCCACGTGTCCCTTATCATAAACATTCCCAAAAGTCTATTTATCTCAGTTCTAACAATCTAATTTACACTTCACTAATTTTGGTAGCTTGTTTCCATTCCCTCTGGGTTTGTAATTTTCCCCAGGGGTTAGAGTTCAGTGCCTGAGACACTAGGATCTCACTCAGGAGTCTTTGAGACCCTTGCCAGGGGGGGTTTGAGACCCCCAAGGAGGCCAGGGGTATGCCCTGGGCTCCCACACAACCCCCCCAAAATCTCTCGATGCTGCCCCCAAAATCCCAGAATTGCTCAAAACCAGCCCAAAACACAAAAAATCCTAGAAAACTGTCCACAAATCCCATTGAACTGACTCCAAATCCCATACAAATGCCTCAAAAATCCCTCAAAACTGCCCCAAAAATGGCCCTGACCCTGTCCCAAAGCTTCCACCTGCCCCCACTCCCCCAGGTAAGTTCAGCTCAGCCCAAATCCTCCATTTTTTTCCCCAAATCTTCCCTTTTTTATCCCAAATCTTCTTTCTTTTTTTTTTTTTTTTTAATTTTAGATCTTCCTTTTTTATCCCAAATTCTTTTTTTATCCCAAATCCTTGTTTTTTAGCCCCAAAATTCTTCTTTGTATACCACAAGTGTCCTTTTAAGACCCCAGATTTGCCTTTGCACAGCCCAAATCTTTTGTGCATCTCAAATCCCTTTTCCCACCTCAAAATCTCCTTTTCCCACCCCAAATCCCCTTCTTCCACCCAAGGTCCTTTCCTGTCTACCCCAAATCCTTTTTCCCACCCAAAATCATCAATCCCCACCCCAAATCCCCCTTTCCTCCTTCCAAATGTCCTTTTCCATCCAAAATCTCCTATTCCCACCCCAAATTCCCTTTTTAGGTTTCCCCGGGTGTTTTTGGGGTTCCACTGGGATTTTTGGGGTTTTTACCCAGGGTCTCTGCAGATATTGCACCAGGAGCTGCCCCCACCCCAAATGAATCCCAAATCAACCTTAAATCATTCCTAAATGAACCCAGCTGTGTCCCTCAGGGCTGGAGTGGTTTGGGGGGGGGAATTTGGTGGGTTTTACCCCAAAGTTTAGGGAAGGGAGAGGTTTGATCCTAAAGTTTGGTTGGTTGACACCCCAGGGTTTGGGATCAGAGGTTTGACTCCAGAATTGGGGGATCAGGGGCATTTAACCCAAATTTTGGGATCAGGGGTTGGACACCCCAAATATTTCAAACGCCAGAGGTTATGAATTGTGGGGGTTTAACCCAAAGTTTGGGGTCTGGGGGGGTTTGATCCTAAAACTTGGGGTCAAGGGTGTTTTACACCTCAGGATTTGGGGTTTGGGGAGGTTTGACACCAAATTTTGGGGATTTGGAGGATTTAACCCCAGAGTTAGCAGTTAGGGGCTGAGTTGATCCTAAAATTCGTCATCTGGGGGGGGTTGACACCCCAGGGTTTGGGTTTGGGGGGTTTTTGACCTCAGAATTTGGCGATCAGGGGGGCTGAATCCCAAATTTTAGGATCAGAGGTGTTGGACACCCCAAATACTTCAAACCCCAACGTTTGGGGATTGGGGGGTTTTGACCCCCTCAGTTTGGGGTGAAGGTTGAGATCAAAACGATTCACTGGAAACAGCGGCGAGACCGGGAACGGGAACGGGATTGGGAACAGGATCAGAATTGGGAATGGGAACGGGATCAGGATCGGGAACGGGATCGGGAACAGGAATGAAATAGCAATTGGGAATGCAATCGAGTTTGGGAATGGGAATGGAATCAGGATTGGGAAAGGGATCGAGATTGCAAATGGGATAGGGATTAGAAAGGGGAATGAGATCGGGAACGGGAATGGGAACAGAATTAGGGATGGGAACGGGATTGGGATTGAGAATGGGAACAGGAATGGGATGAAGATTGGGAATGGGAACGAGATAGGGATCAGGACCAGTAATGGGATCGGGATTGGAATGGGAACAGGAATGGGATCAGGATCAGGAACAGGACTGGGAATGGGAAGGGGAACAGTAAGAAGATTGAGAATGGGATCAGGAACAGGAATGTGTTAGGGATTGGGAACAGGATTGGGAATGGGAAGAAGTTAGGGAAGGGGAACAGGAACGAGATAGGGATTGGGAACAAGATCTGGGTGCTAAAGCCATGATATAAATAGGTGCCTTGGGTTGGGAAATCTCAAATTGGAGAACCAAAACCAGTACAGGCAGGAACAACTTTTCCTGGCTGGGAACTGGAATTCCAGACCCTGGCAGTGTGAGCCATGCAGCACCGTCCAGACTGGGATGATGGGGACTGGGGTCACATGGACTGGGATCCTCCTGACTGGGACTGCACAGACTGGGACCAGATGGATCAGGGCCTTCCAGACTGGGATTGTACAAACTGGGACCACATGGACTGGGATTGTACAAACTGGGACCATATGGACTGGGATTGTACAAACTGGGACCACATGGACTGGGATTGTACAAACTGGGACCATATGGACCGGGATTGTACAAACTGGGACCATATGGACTGGGATTGTACAAACTGGGACCATATGGACTGGGATTGTACACACTAGGACCGTATGGACTGGGATTGTACAAACTGGGATCATATGGACCATTCTGGCTGCACCAGGACAATGTGAACCGATGGGGCCCTGCCCCACCCAGGGGTCCCTCCCAGTCCCATTTGGGAGCGCAGCCAAAACTCCCCGGAGTGAACGTGGAGGTCTCAGAGCGCTCCCGGTGTCAGTCCCAGTCTTGGAGCAGTCCTGGAGTGCTCCTGGTGCTGAATCTGATTCTGGTGTTGATCTCAATCCCAAAGCAGAGCTGGTCTTGGTCTCAGTCTCAGTCCTATATGGGTACCAGTCTCGGTGCTGGTTCTGTTTTCAGTCTTGGTCTCAGTCACAGTCTCGAAGTGGTTCTGCTCCCAGTGCTGGTTCTGGTGCCGGTGCTGGTCCCAGAGTGCTCACAGTGCCAGTCTCAGTCTCGGTGCTGGTTCCGGTGCCGGTGCTGGTCCCAGAGTGCTCACAGTGCCAATCTCAGTCTTGGTGCTGGTTCCGGTGCCGCTCCCAGTCCCAGAATTCTCCCGATGCTGGACCCAGTGTTGGTGCTGGTCTCAGTCTTGGTCCCAGTGCCAGTTCTGGAGCCCATTTTGGTCTCGGTCTCCATACCAAAGATTTTAGGCCTGTTTGGGTGATTTTAGGATAAACTGGGAAGTTTTAGGTTGAATTTTAGGCACCATTTGGACAATGCTAAGTCCATTTTAAGGATTTTAGACCCCTTTGGTGTGGATTTGAGGCCCCTTTGGCTGATTTTAGGCCAAACCTTGTGGATTTAGGCTGCATTTGAGGCCCTTTTAAGTTATTTTAGGCCAAACCAGGCCCTTTTAGGACTGTGTGGCCCTTTGGCTCCGCCCCTTTCTTTCACTGTTCCCTCTTTTCCCTTGACCCCGCCCCTTTCCTCTCACAGTTCCCGCCCTTTGCTTGACCCGTCCCCTCCCTGTTCCAAACGGGGGAGGAGGAGGAGGAGGGAGGAAGCGGCAGCAGAAGCAGGAGCAGAGAAGGAGCGAATCATCCGCGCTAACCAGGACCTCCGTGAACTCGCAGCCCCCCCGGGACCATCGCCCCACATCCCAGGTGCCCGGGGAGGGGGAGCTCGCCCAAATATCCCGGGGGGGTCCCTGGGTTTGGGGTGTTTTGGGGGTTGCTTGGATCTTGCAGCACTCCAGAGCCGAGCCACAGATGCCCCTTGGGGGGACATCGGGGGGTCCCCGGGAGGTGTTTGTGGGGGTCCCGGTGGCGGCAGAGCCCCGGCGGGGGCGGGGGGATGCGGGTCTCCCCGCAATGGGGGTTGGGCTTCCCGGGCCGGGCCCTGCGAGCTCTGCCGGGGCCCGTGGGGACCGCACGGGGCCGGCGGCATCGGCGGGGGGACACCGGATTGGGGAGCCCCGGGAGAGCCGCGGCTTCCCTGAGCGGGACCCCAGAGAGAGGAGAGCCCCAGAACCCCAAAGCGGGACTCCGAGAGGGGGGAGGGACTCCTGGGATTGCCGGGACCCCGGCGGGGGTGCTGGGGCTGGAGGGGCGCAATGGCCACAAAGGGGTTCGGGGGTCCCGGTGCCGGGAATGGCTGCTCCCAGTATGAGCCCGGTCACTGCCAGTATGATCCTGGTCACTTCCCTTCGGTGCCTGCGGGATCCCTGTTGCTCCCAGTATGAACCCAGCCATTGCCAGTCATTCCCTCTGATAATTCAATTTGCTCCCAGCAGGTTGCCAGTTGCTGCCAGTTCCTCCAGCTTTTGTCCAGTTCTCCCAGTTGCCCCTAGTACAGTCACAGTCACTCTCAGTGTAACAGAGTATGTGTAAGACTTTGCTAATCAAACATTGCTAAATTAGGGAACACGGCCAAAAGACCACTGAGACTTGCTTAAGCAAGATTATGTCTCTAATAACCACAAACATCCTGGATGTGCCCAGTTTGTGGATGCTTGAAAAGAAAGACAGGAAAAAGTCAACCAATGGCTAAGAGATGAAGACCATGGCCTTCCTCCCCTCTACCACCAGGAGCCAGAAACTGGCTGCACAGACACAGAAGGAACGTGAGAAGATGCTGAAAGGCACGGACATGGGAGAAGATGAAAATAACAGAGGGACTGACACGGAGTGGGGTGCGCGCCGTTGGTGGAGCGGAGACTTATTGCTGCTTGCTCAATAAATTCTTTATTGATTCCATTTATTGAAGTTGATCAATTTATTACAGATAAATTTATAACAATGCAGACCTAGAATGGGGACAGGGAATGGGAATGCATTCAGGGACTGGGAATTCTGCACTTGTCATGGGGACAGGGACCTCGACAGGAACCAAGACCTGGAATATGAGACAGGGATAGGGAATGGAATTGGGAATGGGACTAGGAAAGGGAGCAGGGACAGAGAATGTGTTCAGGGACCAGGAATGCCAATGGGAATAATGCAGTGGGACTGAGAATGGGACCAGGTGTGGGAAGGAGACTGGAAGGAGGACAGGGACCAGGAATTTGGCTGATAGAATGGGGACAGGGAGCTGGACGACAAGACTGAGAGCGTGAAGCGAACATGGAATAAGGGACAGGGTCAGGAACTACAGTCTCGAGACCAAGACTGAGAATGGCATTGTTTATGGCTTTAGATCTTCCCAGAGCAGAGCAGCTGCTGGCTGCTGTAAAGTTGTTTCTTGTCAAGGCACGTCAGGCTCCAAAGGCAAAGAGCCCAAGGCTCTCCAGTGCCTGTTCAATCTCTCTGCCATAAAGTCCCGATGGAAGCAGGAGCAGCTCTCTGCTGCAAGAGGTGGAAGCTGCGGCTGGTGCAGAGTCTCCAGAGACAGATGCTCCCTGGCCTTTCTTCTTCTGTTCTTTTCTGCTTCATCTTCCTCTTCTTTTTCTTTCATGTGCAGGTAGTGGTGATGATGATGGTGGTGGAGGAAGAGAGAGGGACGAGAGAGGAGCGAGAGAGAGCTCTGGATCCAATACACAGATTTTTATTGACAAATTACCCAATGAGCCAAAAGCAAGAACCTGAAGCATTTCTCCTAAACCTATTATAATTCTGGTTATTTAATATGAAAGTTTATGCATAACTTGTGCACGTGGCCTATCTGTTTTGGGCCTATCTGAAGTGTATAAAAAATACTCTTACTATATTTTTATTCTGTTTAGAGCTGTGTGTTTGAGCTCTTACTGCAGCTTATTTTTCACATCAGATTCTAAGGGTTTTACATTTTAAGGAACGTAAAATATATTTTTCCTTGCTTCAAACTAAGATATCTACTTCTACTTCATATCTATGCAAACTAATCTTTGTACTTTCTTAAAACAAAAGCACAGACATCTATTTCATGTCTGTGTGGCTTAATGTACTTCAATTTCTAAAATGGTTTTTTATTTAATTCTTGCATTCTGTTCACTCTCCGAGGGACTCAGAGAGGCTTCTGTGTTACACACTCCAGCGCTGGGAATGGGGACAGAAACTGGGAAAGGGACATGGGAATGGAATGAAAACCGGAACTGGGAATGGGAATAGGACAGGGAATGTGGAAATAGCAATTGGAGAAAAAATGGGCATGAAGATGATGGGACTGGGATTGGAAATGGGAATATGGGAACAGGATTGGAAAAGGGAATATGGGAAATGGACAGGAAATATAGAAATGCAAATATGAGAATTGGAGTGGGACTAGGAACACACAGAAAGTAAGAGGACTGGGATTATGAGACTGGTAATATGGGAACAGCAACCGGTCATAGAATAGGGGATGGAGAGAGGGAATGAGAGCAGGAATGGAATCTGGACTTGGATAGGAGCAGGAGTAGGGTGAGATATGAATGGGCTGGGGGCAAGAGGAGTGACAGGGAGGACAGGGAGATCCTGGACATGTGAGAGCGGGAGCTGGGTCAGGGGGACAGTGTCAGGGCAGGGGGTGCTTGATCAGCTGCCCCAGAACCTCCATGAGGGTCTCACAGTGTATCCAGAGCAGTTTAGCCTGGGGTGCACAAAGACAGGAGAACACCCATGTACCTCCCAGAAACCCTGAAATCCCTGAAACCCAGTGTCCCTCACATCCCCTGGAAGATCCCATTATGTCCCCAACCATGTCTTAGCTGACCATCTTGATTTTTACCTGGATGTGGGTGCTTGGAAAGGACGAGGAGATATGTAAATAAAACCCAGGCCAGGGGGAGTCAGGAGGATGTGGAGCCCCCAGCCAGGTGTCTTCCCAACATGGATCAGCAGCACCAGGGCTCAGCAGGGCTCTGCCCACCGGGGGTCACTGGGGATCATCCAGCGCGGATCCTGCCATGGGGATGGAGCTGCAGCAGGGCACGAAACTCTTCCCTCACTTGGGGCTCTCACGGGTCTTCTCTCAGTGGAGACTCTGTTGTGTCTGGTCACATGAGAGCTCCTGAAGAAGCTCTTCCCACACTTGGGACACTTGTAGGGTCTCTCCCCGGTGTGGATGCACCTGTGGGTGATGAGGGTGGCATTTTGTTTGAAGCACTTCCCACATTCGGCACACTCATAAGGCCTCTCATCCAAGTGACTGCGATAGTGCTCGAGGAGACTGGTGCTTCTACGAAACCTTTTTCTGCATTTATCACACTCGTAGGGCCTTTCCCCTGTGTGGATGAGCCGGTGGCTCATGAGATAAGACTTGAGCTTGAAGCTCTTCCCACAGTCAGAGCACCAGAAAAGCCTCTCATCCCTGTGAATGCGAGAGTGCTTATGAAGACTGGAGATGGTGTGAAACCTCTTCCTGCATTTATCACACTCAAAGGGCTTATCGCCAGTGTGGATCCTCTTGTGCACAATCAGGTTGGAGCTGACACTGAATTTCTTCCCACACTCCCCACACTCGTAGGGCCGTTCCCCAGTGTGGATTCTCTGGTGTTCGATCAAATGAAATCGCCTCCTGAAGCCCTTCCCACATTCCGAGCACTTGTGGGGCTTCTCCCCATGGTGAAGCTGCTCACGCAGTCCCAGCTCCGAGCTCTGGCCGCCTCCCCGGCCCGGGCTGGCTCTTTCCTGTTGGGATCACCAGGCTGTGCGTTTGCAGCCCCTCCTGCTGCGGGATCTGGGGGGCTTTTCCTCCCCGTTACATTCCTGCACCGTGGAGCCGCTGCAAACGGCCTCTTGCCCGAGGCTGTGCTGCGGGGATTTGTCCTCCCTGCTGTCCGTGCTCAGCTCCTTGTCTGGGGGAGGAAGGACAAAGACAGGATGGGATTTGACTCCGTGCCAGAGGGAAGGGCAAGGAGATCCCCCCAGGGCTGCGCTGCAGCTGGGGCCATGCTGGGCTGGCAGATGGAGCAGGACACAGGGGGAAAGGGGCACTGACTTCCTCCTCACCTGACTGCAGCTCCCGGGCCATCGACCTCGTCCTCACGGCCTCCTCCTCCTCCTGCTCAATGCAGCCAAGGTTTGGGAAATACTGGTTTGTGGGGAAAACAAGGGCTGAGCGCGTTGGGTTTGTTTGTGGCGCTGCCCAAGGGCAGCTGGAGCAGTCAGTGCCCCTTTCAGCCTCGGGGGCCCGGAGCCCGCTCAGCACCAACCTCCCGCACCCCTCCAGGCTGCCGGGGGTCCCCCGGCTCCGGGATTGCCCCTCTGCGCTCTCCCCGCTCCGGGGCTCCCGCCTTCCCCCCCGGCTCTGCCGGGTATCCCCAGAGCTGATATCGCCCCCTCCCCGCCAATACCGGGCCATCGCTGCATGAGAATGGCCAAGATCCCGCCAGGGCCATTTGCGGGTCGGCTTTAGGATCCTGCAAGATCCAAACATCCCCTGAAACGAAAAATAAAAGCCTCCCGGAGCCCCCCATGATGGATTTGGAGGGAGCTTCCCCTCCCCACTCACCTGCGGGTTCTTGGGGGGGCGATTCTGCTGCTCCCGGGGGACGCTGCGGTCTGTGCGGGCGTGCGGCAGAAGCGCGTGGTTCCAGAATCGCTCCTCCTCTTCCTGCCGCTCCTCCTGTGTCCCTCCTCTTCCTCCCGCTGCTTCTCTTCCGTGTCTTCCCGATGCTCCTCTTCCTCCCGCTCCTCCTCCGCTCCCAGCGCAGCCAGAGCCGCTGGAACTGGGGTGCCCAACGCCCTGAGCAACCCCCTGGTCCCTCCCAGGACCCCTTAAATCCCTGGAACCGAGCGTCCTCCGCATCCCCTGGAAGATCCCCCCGTGTCCCCAAGCAGGTCGTTATTTAACGCCTCTATTTTTTCCCTGGTTTTGGGTGTTTGGGAAGGACAAAGAGAAATGCAGAGAAAATCCAGGCCACGGGGAGGGTGTGGAGCCCCCAGCCAGGTGTCTTCCCAACACGGATCAGCAGCACCAGGGCTCAGGGGGGCTCTGCCCACCGGGGGTCCCTGGGGATCATCCAGCGTGGATCCTGCCATGGGGATGGAGCTGCAGCAGGGCACTGTCTTGGTTTGACAGACAGGTGTCTGCTGAGGAGCTCTGGAGCTTCTCTTGAAACGGAAAATGTAAACTCCCTCCCTCTAAATTAATATGACTTGGAAATTAAGGAGCTTTCTGGCAAAGATATGGGATTTAGAATAGCAGTTTTTCACTGGGAAAATAAAAATAAAAGTATAGTAATATAAAGACCAAAACACTGGCAGGGTCAGAATGCAACCTGTAACCCTGTTGCTCAGGGTGTTGGTTACAGTCTGAATAATGGTACCTGTAGTTTTCTTGGAGTGACAGATGTGGTTTTGTTGAAGCAATGATTTGGAGAAGGGTGTAGTTACTTTAACATCTAGTGGTGATGAAGATAGGCCTGGTCTTCTTCTGGGAATTTAGTGGGAAAGGTTGCTCTGATGTTTCAAATTGCAGATTTTATTTAGATGGGAAATACTTGGCTTTTCTCCTTGGCTGGGGCATCTCCCATAAGGTATAACTCCTTGTGGGGAGGAGTTGTGAGGGATGGGTCATGGAACAGATAAGGAGCCCTGCTCCACCTGGTTTCAGCAGATGCTGATAGAATGTATACTTCTGCTTGCATCTTGCATTCCAACTTAAGATATTATCTACTCCTTATTCTATTACCATCTGCATCATACCTTAATTAATACCTTCTTTCAACTCTGCTATATATTTTTATCCACTGAGATACTTTACAGACAGTTCTCACTTAAGATTCGGTTTTTCTGTGGTACTCAATGGGTTTCTTTATTTTTCTGCATTACCAAGTAAGTATAACTAGGTTTTTGAGAAAAACCAATTATACGGATTGGTTTGCCTTTGCTTGAGGTGGACCAGATCTAAACAGTCTTAAAATACCTTTTATGTGTACTCCAGGGACTTTATCCCCATGCACTGTGTGCAAGGCTTCAGACTGGGCAGGACTTGCTTGAGTGATGGACTCTCAGGTGTTGACTATTGAGGTGGCTTTTGTTAAGTTCATTTCCCAATTTTTGGATGTTTCCCTGCCATGTACCTTTAGGGTAATTTTAAATAGTCTATTGTACAGTTCAACTTTCCTGGCAGCTGGTGTGTGATAAGGGATATGATCTATTTATTCAATATCCTGTTTTTTGGCTGAGGAGTTTCACAGGCTGTTTTTGAAATGGGTCCTGTTGTCTGATGATTCTCTCAGGGGTGCTGTGTCTTTATAGGACTTGCTTTTTTGGGCTTAAGATGGTGTTTTGAGTAGTAGTGTGAGGTACGGGGTGGGTTTCTAATGATCTAGTGGTGGCTTCTACAATTGTGCTCACACTTGCCTTGGGGGGTTTGAGGCAGTGTGATGTAGTTCATTTGCTGGGCTTCTTTATACTTATATTTGGAATACTGCCCCCCATATTAGAGAGGCTTTATGGACTTGGCTTGCTTGATTTTAGCACATGTCTTCCACTTATGGATAACTTGAGAAATGCAATTTATAGTTAAACCTGCTTTTCAGTTTTGTGCCTACTTATAGGTGGCATTTTTGCCTTGATGGCTTGAGGCAGTATGGGCCAGTTGAGCTGGGAACAACTCTCCCTTATGTTGCTGATTTAAATTTATTTGTGACATCTCTATTTTTGCAGCTTGATCTACTTGCTCCTTGTTTTAGTGTTCTTTATTAGCCTGACTTTTGGGGACATGACTGTCTACATGACGGACATTTACAGAGAGTTTGTTTGAGTGGCAATGTTTTTCCACTCATCAGCAGCCTCAATTGGTTTTCCTTTATGTTGATAGCTGGCCTTTTTTTACCTTTCTAGCTCACTCCATAGAGCATTGGTTACTATTTATGATTCAGTATAAAGGTAGAGCTTTGGCCATTTCTCTGTTTCAGCAGTGTCCAGGGCCAGCTGAATGGCTTTGAGTTCAGCAAGTGCACTGGATTCACCTTCTCCTTCAGTAGCTTGTGTGACTCATCGTGTGGGGCTCCCTGCAGCCACTTTCCACTTCTGGTTCATCTCAACCATGAGACAGAAACTGTCAGTGACAAGAGCACAGCGTGTTTCTTGTGCTGCTAGTTGGTTGTATGGTGGAGCTTTTTAGCCTGGGTTACTTGTTTCTGCTCCTTTTTGTTAGTGAGACTAAAGTTTTTATTCTGTGGCCAGTTTTAAGTGTTTTTAAAATTTCAGGGTGATTTGTGTTTCCAATCCAGCCGTGCTGTGTGATGAGAGCAATCCATGGGCTCCATGTGGTGTGGGTGGCGTGGTGGGTAGAGGAGCCTTTTCTTTAAACACCAGCCCCAGCACCGGGAGTCAGGGTGCCAGGAGGAGTTGTGCTTTTGTACTAATTTCTTTTGAGGTGGCTTCAACTTTCTTATTATAGGCGGATAAGATTTTGTTGGGTTTTTGTGGGTTTTTTTGTGAGTGTCGTTTGCTTCAGACTTTGTGTAACTTTGACTCTAGAATTCTAGTGCTCGGCCTCGAGTCTCCCCAGGCACCTTCTGCTAAAGGCTCCAGGACAAGCCATTGTTCTTGGCTGCAGAGTGAAGCACATTCCTCACCTCTGGTCCCATCCTGGCTGGGCTAAGGGCACTGCATGAGCCCTCCCCTATTTCCTTTCCCAGGCCCACACATTTTTGTTTATTTTTTCATTATCCTCCTCATTTAAAATTCTGTCTGTCATTCTCCCTTATTCTCGTATTTCCTCTATTCCTTGCTTTACCTGTAAATTTCTCCCTAATAAGTTGCTGCCTGCCCCAGGAACCAGTGAGACATCTCCCAGCCAAATTGTTGTTCTCCCTCAATTATTATATCTTTAATGATAGGCACTGTGAACTCTTCTCCTTTTGCCCCTGTTACTTGTCCTGTGCTTTATTTATATTACAGCCTTTTGGGGCTTTTAATAGGCAGGCTCTTTCTGCCCCTGTGTCAATCATAAACTCTAATTCCTCGCCCTGGGGACCTATTTTAAAAGTTCCAATGCTCTTTTCTAGTTTTGGGGAAGCATCTGAGGAAGTCTGCTGTTTAAGAAAACTCCTTGTTTCTTGGTATGGCGCTTCTCCTTTAAGGGTAGAGGCGCTTTGGACAGCCGAGTCCATTGTTGGTAAGGGAACAGAGGTTGGCGTTCCCTGGCCTGAGTCCCCCGAGGACGGGGACGGGGTGTGGGCAGGGGCTGCCCCCGGAGCCGCTGACCAGGCAGATCCTTGCGGCAGTACCGGAGCGGGGCCCGGGTAGCGCACGGGCTGTGGCAACCGGAGCGGAGGAGTCCAGCACGGCTGGGCCGGGGCCGGCCGGGAACGGGACAGGCGGGGCGGCTGCGGGACAGGCGGGCGGGAGCGGAGCCGCTGGCGCTGCTGGCGCGGCGCTGGGGCGGGAGCCACGGCGGGAGCAGCGGCGGGAGCGGCGCTGCCTGTGCTGCCGGGCAGGGCCGGGAGCGGTGCCCTGGGGATTGTCCCATAAAGGCGGCAGGAGCGGCGCTGCCGGTGCTGGGGGGATCCAGGGCGAACGGGGCGGGGCTGGGGGAACGGGGAGGCAACATTTCTAGGGGGTCCCAGTTTTTATCTTTGAGTTTCTGATATTTTATAAACTTTTACTCCCGGTGGCTCTTTTTCTCTTATCCAGCATGAAGCATATTCTCCTTCTTCCAGATTAACCGGTTCTTTTGAATTTACAAATGTGTTTAAAGCCTGGCAGATCCAAACCTCAAAAGACTCATATCTTGACCAGAAAACATGGTCAGATCTTATTTCCGTTTTTGCCCGTTCTATCATACAAAACTGAATCGTCTTGACTTTTTCCTTTTCTCTTGTAGAAGGATCACCCTCCCAGTTATCTAACATAATTTCCAAGGGTCTGTCTTCAGGTGTCTCTACTGGCACCTTTTTATCCCCTGTTTCTCCTGAGCCTTTTTTACTATTTTTTTGTCCCATCTCTCAAGATTTTATCTATTTGCCCCAGGCCTATTTCCTACTCCCTAATACTGTAATATTACTCCTCTCTTCCCCATAACAGTGTGTTCCACTTCACTTTATAAAATTAGGATCAATAATCAGTACCATATACAGTTTCATTCATTCACACTCACTCACAACAAGGCACAAACACAAAAATAAGGTACCTCTTACTTTTAAAGGTAGTTCTTAACATTTACTTAGGAGTATAAAACCTTCAAAGCCCAGATGTCTTAGGTCCTTGACATAGCACCAATGAAAGCCCAGGTTTCTTGGATTTTTCTTCATCAATCCAGCAGCTCTTTTTTGTTTCTTTGTTTGTTCCTGTTTCCCAGTGGGTTGTACCAGGAAACCCTCGACTCCCTCCAAGCGGTACTCAGCCCCTCCCATGGGCGGAGGAATTCTTTCACTCTTTTTCTCTCCCTTCGTTTCCTCACTGTCTGAGTGTCTCGTGACACTTCAGACCTGCAGCTCTCGGAAACTCCGCACTTGCTTCGCAGGTCTGGGGTGACCAGCCCACGTCTCACACACACAACACTCATCCCCCCCATCTCCGCCTCCCCAACAATACTTACAATACTTTTTATTGTCAGGCTCTTCGTGCACAAGAATTGTGAGGCTAATGCCATGGTCTTAGGGAGCCCTTTTCCTTCTCCTTTTGCTTTATCTGCCTCCTTTTTGTCCTTCAGGTAGTCCGACCTGCAAACCCCAATCCACACCAGAAGCGGAGCGAGGCCACTGAAATTGGGCGAGGCGCGCCCCTCACTCTGGGACCCCTGGGGTCTTGGAGATGAGGTGTTGATCCCAGACAAGACCCCAACTGTGAAAAACAGGGTTCACTGCTTTGGGAAAATTAAAAGGTTTAATAAAAAGACAATAGGAGACATACATAAAGCAAAGGGTGAAAATGGCCGGGGGCTTGGCATGTTGCCCAGAGCACACCGCTGCTTCGGGAACAACCCTTTAAATACCTTTTACAATCCATTCCTTTGGTACATATTCAGAGACATTCATGCATAGTCAGCTCTTTCTGGGAACTGTTCAGCATGGCCACTCCTTGGGTCTGCCTTTTTAGAGCATGTGTGTTTCTTGGCTTGTGGTTTTATTCTTCTCCTTCTCCCTTTTAATTTGGGTGGTGGTCCCAGCTGGTGAGTGTTGATAATTGTCTTGTCAGCTGCAGGGTCCCCATCACATGTTCACGGGCTGTTATCTTTGACTAAGCTGGTGGTTTAAGCATACTATCTCTAAAAAACTTATGTCTGACTTTCACTATTAACCAAGACTATATCCAAAAAGAAATGCTATTTTAGCATTATACATATAGCATTTATCCCAATACTTGCAAAGAGCCAACAACATGTCATGCATTTATAACACAAATATATTTCGTGTCAGCCCCAAATACCCCTCCCCCCTTCAAAAAAACACACCCAGGATATTTGGGGCGAGCTCCCCCTCCCTGGGCACCAGCGGGATGCGGGGGGCGATGGTCTGGGGGCGAAGGAGCTGCGGATACAGAGAGCGGGGAACGCACGTGGTGCCTCCTCTTGATCTCCTTATCCTTCCTCCTCCTCTGTCTCTCCTCTTCCTCCTCCTCCTCCAATGCCTCCGACCCTCTGGCCTCGTGGCTGGGCCGGGACACGAAGGGAAAAGACCTGGTGACCCCTAAACCCAGCTGGGGGGAGCGGACCTTTGAAAGTGAAAATGGGAAAGGCGTGGGAGAGGAGGGACAGGGGGAAGTGGGACTCACTGAGGGTCCCCCAGTTAACCCCAGGACCCCCAAGCCCCGTCCCAGCGCCCCCAGTTCCCTCTGCACCCCCGGCTGAGTGGGGGGCTCAGCCCAGGACCCGTCGTCGTTCGGGGCTCCCCCGAGTGCAGCGAACGGGAGAGTTCCCGGCTCAGAGCGGCCCCAGCAGAGGAGGGGATCCTGTCCCTCTTTGAGGGCGTTTAAGGCTCTTCAGGCACCTTAGAAGAGAAGTTTTTCTCATTTTGTTTTTTTTTGGGGGGGAATCCCATCACTGCAATGATGCTTTTTCCTCGCCATTTTACGGTGTTTGTGGGGCCACATCCCCAAAGGCCCCTTTTAAGGGGGGATCATGACGGCTTAAAATGACATTTGTAGGGGAGCCCGCACTACAACCCCCTGTAGGGGATGTTTTGCCCCCAGGGTGGATTTTAGGGATTGTCTCTACCATCGCCGCTTTAAAGAGCCGTCAATTGGAAGGCGCCACTGAAACTGCACTTAAAAGTGCAACACCGTTCCCATTGATTCCGGCAGCGGAGCCCCGGGGAGATTGGGGTTCCTGGGAGGTTTTGGGGGTACCTGGGCGATGCCGGTGACAGAACTGGGGACCCCGTGCCGGGTATGAACCTTCTCACTGCGCTCGGGCAGCACCAGAGTGTTCAGGGAGATCCTGGGGGGACCGGGAGGTTCTCTGCAAATCCCGGGGGACCCCAAATGCTAAGGGACCCCCCTGAACTCCCCTCAGCACTGGATCTGCTGCAAGCATCTCACCCAAAACCCTGAGAACTGTGATGAGTGACAGCCTAGGAGTGTTTCTCACTGTCTGCTGCATTGCACAGAACACCCCAGGCAGAGCACGCCAGGAGGGAACTTCCATGGGATTCTTCCACTTCTGGTTTCATCCCTGCCATATTTCCAGAGACATTCATGGCAGGTACGGCACAGGTCATCTGTGAATTCCTCAGCCTCGATCTCCTCAGTTTCCCAGCACCTCTTGGTGACCTGGGCAGCGCCGGCGGCCACCACGAATGTCCCGGATCGCAGCTGGAAGGAGAGGAATTCCCGGCCGTCCTTGGCGAGCCCATGGGATTCGCGGACGCTGGCGTGGGACAGGAGGGCACAGGCGGAAACCTCCTGCAGCAGGGGTTCCCTGAATCAGCAAAAGAGGGAGTAGGGGCTCCTCCGTGCTCCGGAATGGGCGATCAAAGAGTCCCGGGGCCGGGGGTTCCCCTCAGCTCTGGCCGCTTCCCGGGCCCCCAGGAGCGCCCCAGGCCCAGCGCTGGAGCCATGGCGCTGCTCGGCTGCGGCCCCGCCCCCAGCCCCGGCCCCACCCTCTGAGCAGCCTCCGGCCCCGCCATTGGTGCCGCTCTTTCCTGCCAGTCAATAGAAGCCCGAGTGTGCAGAGGCGTCACCGGTCGCCGGGCAGATCCCAGCATTGCCGCCGGCTGCAGAAGGGAAAAGCAAAAGCGCCCGAGGGCAAAAGCAGGGGGAGGGTACGGGGCAATTCCCGGGAATTCCCCTGGATTCCCTCCCGGGATCCCCCGGGACCCTCCTCGGCCGCGCACTGCGGGACCCCCGGGCCGGGCTGTGCTCAGCTCCCGGGGCCTGCGCTCCAGCTCTGCCTGCAACTCGCCGCCTTCGGCCCAAAGCGGGGCGAGCACCGCCAGCCGCGGATCCATTTTTTCCTGCGGCGGCGGCTCCGAGCCCCGGCGGAGCAGGACTGGGCGCTGCGACTGCGAGCCCTGATTGCCAACCTCCTTCTCTCTCTTTCTCCTCTTCTCTCCCTTTGCTGTGGGTGATCATCAATCCCAGAGCGGCCGGAGAGCCCCGTGCCCAGGTCGGGTTTCCCAGGAAAGGGAGGCCTGGGAGTGAGGTGCCCTAGACCCGCCGGGAATGGGGGTCCCGAGATCCCAAAGCTAAAAATAACCAAAACCGCTGCCTTTAACTAAGGAGCGCTTTATTGCTGAAAGCAGGAGCGAACCTAAGGGAATGTTGTATGGCGGCACTGCTGTCCAGCCACGCCAGAAACGAGGTAGCACACACCCCCTGTGAACTCTCCAGAAAGCGTATAGGCATTTCCACATTCGTGGGAGTGCCTATGGACCTACAGTGTCTAGTGTTGTTTAGGGCTGTTTGTATGTAAATTCGCTTTTCATAAGATGGTGAGCTTACCACTGGAGGAGGAAGGCAATTTTTAGCAGTTGGTCCGTAGCTGACTGTATGGTGTCTGGAGGGTTCCCGAATCCTGTATTGGCTTGCTGTTCCAGGGGCTTTTTCTCTTCAAGGGAACTCCCCTGAAGAGTGGTGTTTGGGGAGCTTTGCGATTTTACATGTTGGGCGCGTTCTTTCAATTGATGGACAGGAGGGGAGCAGCAGCAGCCAGGCTGGAAATGAGGTAGGGGAGAGGGCAGAAGTGGGAAGTAACAGGGAACAAACTGGAACAGGGAATACAACGAACTGGATTTAATGAAGGGAATACAACAACCGGATTAAAGAATGAACTGGGGTCATACAGAACAGTGTATCACATGATAAGGTAAGTGACAATTCCAACTCTCTAACAATCCTAATTTACAGCCTTCAGGGGAGATCATTTATAACAGTGCTGTAGCTCAATATTACATCTGGTTTTTGCTGATCCCGTGCTGGGGATTTTTTAAATGCTCTCAGCCCCTGGCTCATAACAGGGTGAAGGAGCCCTGGCCCAGACTCTGGCCCTGGGACACGGGGACGCTGCCAGGGGGTCCCTGTCCCCCTGTGCCACCCCCAGGGCCCGGCTGCTGTCCCCGTGTCAGGCTCTGGGGTCAATCTCATGGAACATCCTCTGGGGGAGGCTGCAGCATGGGGGGCGGGGGGACCTGGGGGGACAGGGGACCCCCCTGTGCACGAGCAGCGTTGGACTGTGAGGGGGGAACGGGGCAGAGTGACCTCCCCAGTGACCTCACACAGCCCTGGGATGTCACACAGCACCCTGTGATTTCACACAACACCCTATGATGTCACAAAAACATTGTGATGTCACACAACCCTGTGATGTCACAGAGCAACCTATGATGTCACACAGCCCCTGTAACATCACACAGCACCCTATGATGTCACACAGCTCTGTGATGGAACACAGCACCCTATAATGTCACAAAATCATTGTGATGTCACACAGCCCCTGTGATGTCACACAGCACCATATGATGTCACACCACACCCCATGATGTCACACAGCCCCTGTGATGTCACACAGCACCCTATGATGTCACACAGTCATTGTGATGTCACACAGCCCTGTGATGTCACACAGTCCCTATGATGTCACACAATCCATGTGATGTCACACAGCCCCTGTGATGTCACACAGCCTCTTTGATCTGCGAGGTCACAGTCATTGCTGTGATGTCACACAGCCTGCCCTGGGATGTCACACGGCCATTCTGTAATGTCACATCCTGCTCCAGGATGTCACATCCCCTCTCTGATGTCACATAGCCACCCTGTGATGGCAGAGCACACTCTCTGATGCCACAACCTTCTCTGGGACATCACACAGCTGCTCTGTAATGTCACAGCCTGCTGTCTGATATCACAGAGCCACCCTCTATGATGGCACAGTCTCCTCTGTGACCTCACTGCCCTCTCTATGGTGTCACACAACCGTCCAGTGCTGTCACAGCCCACTCAGCAATATCACAGCCTGTTCTGTGATGTCACAGGCCAATCTGTGACATCACACAACCCACCCTGTGCTGTCACACAGCCCCTTTCTGACATCACAGCTGCTCTCTGGCTCCATGACACAGCCACAGAGGTTCTGCTGTGCCACAGCCCCCTCTGCGACATGACACAGCCCCTGCCAGTGCTGAGCACTGTGAGCTCTGCCTGTGCCCTGCTCGTGTCCCTGCCATGCCCTGGCAGTGCCCCAGCCCTGCTGGGCTGTGCACAGGAGCTGCTCCTGGGCAGAGCTGTCTCTCTGCAGCGCTGCCCTTGCCAGGAGCTGCCTCTGTGCTGGAGCCCGGCCCAGCTCAGCAGCACAGGCACAGCAAAAGGACTTGAATCACCCTCTCAGGGCTTTGGTGCTGTTGGCATCAGACTCAGTCCCTGAGAGAGTGTGCTCAAAAAACTTCTCAAGAGCTCCAAGTGAGATTGAAGCACTGAAGGTTCTCATATTTAACTAGATCCCAGTGAGGGACAGGACTGAGAAAGTGTCCCCAGGTCCCAGTTAGAGCAGAACACTGGAGGCACTGATGACAGGTGGAGACAAAGCAGGGAAAGGTGTCTCTGGTGCTGAGCACAGCTGGATGTGTTTCAGGAATGCAAAGGGCCAAGGCCTGAGCCCCAGCCCCTGGCAAGGCAGATCCTGTCCCTCCCTCATTGCTCAGGGCTCTTCCCGGGGCACTGGGCTCTGGGGATGTGCAATGCCCAGGGCAGGACCATGGAGCAGCCCCTGCCAGGCTGCTGAGCAGGGACAAGGAGGCAATGAGGCCCCAGCACAGCAAGACTCACTTGTCCCCTGCTGGCCTCAGGCCCAGGGCCAGCAGCCATGGCCCAAGTGCTGCAGCAGTTGGCTCTGGCAGGGCCTTTCAGCTGCTGCCTATCCCTGTGCCCTCTGCAGCCCAGGCTGTCCTACGGTGTCCATTCCCTGTGCCTCTGTCCCTGCAGGCTGTCGTCATCCCCTGGCTGCCCCACATCGCTGCCCCTTCCTTTGCTGTCAGCTCTGCATCCTGCCTGCCTCTGCCTGGCCACACAAAGCCTTGGGCTGCTCCAGACTCCTTCTGGGGGACATGCTGCACCACAACACTGTCCTGGGTGGGAAATTTCTTTTTCTTTCTTCCTAGTCTGGTTGTCCCCAGTTGGCCTTTGGCATGAATCCTTCCTTTCTCGGGCTGTTTTCTACTATGTCAAAAGGATCCACCATCTCTGAAACCAGCCTTCAATCCCTCCCAGGGTTCTCCTCTGCTGTGCTCAGTCTCCACTCTACTGAGCACAGAGCTCCTTTGTCCCTAGATAGTGGTCAAGTGCTTGAGGCCAAGAGCCCTTGGACAAGAGGGATGGTTCTTTTCCATAGGAAGGAAATCACAGAACCCAAGTGTTGCCTGATCCGAAGAAAACACAAACAACCGAAGTCGTTTATGCGGTGCTTTATTGAGGCCTCGGGAGCCTGTGGACTAGCGTCCAAAGACAGAGCCCCATTTGACAGAAAATTCACAGGGTTTTTATATGCTTCTTTACATGATTTCTTCATCTTAACAGATTCTTACTTCATTTTTGAAACCTGGTACCATAATCTCTCTGACATTTAAAATTCTGCCAAAAGGTACATTCCCTAGATAAATGGATACACTCCTTAAGATAAGCAATTATTTCTCAACTACACTGCTTACATTACAAAATTTGCTATAAAGTTCATCTGCTGGTTACATGCGGCCTACCAAGCCTTAGCATAACTACTACTAATGTCAACTAATGTCGATTACTAAGGTTTATTATTATTTTATTACAACTTATTGTATCAAAATGGCAACACAAGGGTTTTGAAGGGAAATGAGAAGCAGTCAGCAGAGGCCAAGGTAAGCCAGACCTGTCTGTCCTTGAAGCTTTTGTCTGAAAGCAACCTTTGGATATACGGGGAGCTTTGGAGGTGGAATTCCATTTCAGCCATGGATTCATGTACTGGAAAGACAGTTGTCCATAGTGTGGAAGGAGGAGAAAACTTTACAGGGTCTTCCTGGAAAATCATCCCTTAGATAAGAAATTGCTTCCTTAGAATGACTAATACTAGAAATATTTCACTCCCTTTGCAGACCCCCACTTTATATCTTTGTGATTTTATTGGTCCATTTCTGATTCCTTAGGTGATAGGTCACTTTTTACCTAAAATCCCTAATAGTTGGTCAGTTTCACAATCCCTTATACTATTGGTCCATTTCTAAGGCACCATGACCCTACAAAAGCCCTCTTAGTACCTTATATATTTGGACTGCTGCCTGGACCCCTTTGTGGAAGAAATAAAGTGTCTACAGAACCTTCATGCAGCTTTCTCAATCTCTTTTTCTCTGCTGGACAAGAAGGTACTTTGCAAGCTGAGCAAAAATCACAATAAGAGCTAATGGCCTAAACTTTAGGCTTACTTGCATTCAAGTACCTTGTGACTGAAATCTGCCTGAGACACCAGGAGAAGCTGTTCCTTATGGGACATCTTATCCAGGCTTGTTGTGGCATCTTGGGGCAAACCCAAACTCTAGCAGTTACAGGTAGGAAGGAAAGGGTAGAGTCACAGTGTTTCAAAGCCTGATTAGAGGCAGCCCTAAGGAGGTCAAGGCCAGCCAGACCTGTTGTCAGGGAGGAATCCTCGGACAGACAGAATTTGGAAGGCCAAATCCCACTTTTGTCTATGGGCATCTGGATGAAGGACAGTTCTCTTCAATAGGAAAGAATGTAGGGAGCCCCGGTGTTTCAAAGGCAAATGAGAGCAGGCCCTTGGGAAGCCAAGGGAACCTAGACAGTCCTGGCAACTTTTGCCTGGCAGCTATCCTTGGATGTAAGGAATTTTGGAGGCAGATTCCCAATTTTGACCATGGATGTCTGGACTTGAAACACGTTTTTTTCTATGGGAAGAAAATCACAGGAAGCCCCCAGTGTTTTGAAGGCAGATGAGAGATGGCCCCCAAGAGGCCAAAGCCAGCCAGAACTGTCTGTCCTGGCAGGTTTCATATGGAAATAACCCTTGGATATAATCAAATTTGGAGGAGGAATCCAAATTTTTGCCATGAACCCCTGGAGAAGAAGGACAGTTCTTTCCCACAGGAAGAAAAACACTGAACTCCAGTGTTTCAGGGGCTGATGAGAAATAGCCCCCAACATGGCAAGTCAGCTGGACCAGTCAGGCAGTCCCCAGGAGGCCCAGCCAACCAGGCCTGTTCCACGTTCTTGTATCCTTGGGGTTCTGCAGCATCACAATTGCCCCTTGGTGTCGCATTCTGTCGCAGCAAGGGGCGCTACAACTCCCCTGGGGCCTGGAGTCTCAGACCTCAGGCAACCACTAATGACCAACAGGAAAAGACGACAACAGGGCGGGTCTTGGTTTAGCAAAACCTGGGATCCTTTACTGAGCCAGGAACCAAGACAAGAACGAGGGTAGAGTCATGAGTTTTATATGCCAGGATAGGGGTGGACTTTAGGGTCAGGGTTCAGTAGTGAGAGGAGCAGAGGATTGCAAAGGGGTGGGTTGAGAAGGAAAACCAATGGGAAGAATTAAGGCGAGACCACTGCAGTAGAATTTAAAACAATGAGGGTACAGGAAAAGAAGATCATTCCAGGGCCATTCCTTATCTGACAAAATGAGTGGAGTGTCTTTTCCCAGGCTTGCAGGAGCACACCCCACAGGGTGGAGGGGTGGAATTTTCTTTTTAAATCATGCCCCGCACAGATGCTGGCTGTCTAGGTAGAATCCCCACCTCCTGGGACGATGGTTCCATGTGGCCCTGTAGTATCAGAAGAGATCTTTGTTTCCATGAGGCCCAGCAATATAACAATAGTCTCTTTAGCTCCACAGTAGCACAATGGCCCTTGATTCCATGAGGCCTTGCCGTGTCAAAATGGTTTCCTTCTTTCCATGGGACTGCGCAATGCCACAATGGTCCCTTGATTCCGTGAGGTCACACAGTCTCAAAATGAGTCCTTGGTTCTATTGAGTTCCCTAGGATGACAATGGCCCTTTGCTTCCACCAAGCCTGGATGTGTTCCACTGGCCCCTTGCTTCCACGAGGCCTTGCAGTGGCACAATGGTTGCCTTGGTTCTATGAGGCCCTGCGATGTCACAATGGTCTCTTTTGGTTCCACAGTGCCACCACAGCACCTTGGTTCCATGAAGCCCTGAAGTACAGAATGGCCCCTTGATTGCATTGGGCCCCTCTTTGTTAACCTGAGTTCTTAGTTCCACAGAGCCCTGTAGTTCCACAGAGGTCTCCTTGGTTCCATGGTGCCACACAGTGTCACAATGGCCCCTCAGTTCTACAAGGCCCCATAGTGTCACAATGGCCACTTGCTCCCATGAGGCCCTGTGATGTCACAATGGTCTCATTGGTTGCACAAGGCCCTGCAGTTCCACAGTGGCTCTTGAAGTGTCATAATAGTCTCAGGGAGTTCCCCTGGTTCAAAATGGCCTCCTTGGTTCTATGATGGCCTGTAGTGTAACAATGGTATCCTTGGTTCCACAGAGTCAGAATGACCCCGTGGTCCCATGGAGCCCCACAGCACCTTATAGAGCCCCACGGCCCTTATGGAGCCCCACAATGTCACTATGATCCCCTTGATTCCATGAGGCCCTGCCGTGCAACAACGACCCCTTGGTTACACAAGGCCCTGCAATGTCACAATGTTCCCTTAGTTCCAATGGATCCTGAAGTGTCATAATGGTCTCCACGGTTCCATGAGGCCCCACAATGTCACCATGATGTTTGGTTCCACAAGCTTTCATTCTGTCAACAGCAATCTCCTTGGTCCCGCAGTGTCACAATGGAGCCTTTGTTCCATGAGGTTCAGTAGCATAACATTGATGCCTTGATTCGATGAGGTTGGGTAGCACCACAATGATCTCCATGGTTCTTCAGCCCTGCTGTGGCTACCGTGAAAAAATGGACCTATGGTACCATGAGGTTCCATAGTGTCACCAGGGTCTCTTTGGCTCCACAAAGCCTTGCTGTGCCACAATTGCCTCTCATGGTTCCGTGAGTTTCCATACTGTGGATAATGATCTCCTTGGTTCCACAGTATCACAATGGACCCCTGGTTCTATGAGCTGCCTGGCCTCCCAAAGCCTCTCACAGACCCTAATGGGCCCTCATTGCCCCTCACAGGTCCCCATGGCCCCCCATTGCCCCTCATGGCACCTCACAGCCCCAGGCATGGTGCTCCAGCCAAAGTAGGAGTTGGGCCCTCTTTGTTCCCCTTTTATTTCAGACCCTTCACAGCAAGGAGTAAAGAAAGGCTGAAATGGAGCCTTTCCCCAGCGTTTCCCTCGGGGTTAATTGCGATCTGAAGCTCTGTGCTGGCGCTGCCCCAGCGTGAACATCCCTGCAGCCCCAAGGCCTTTGCTGTCCCCCGTGTCCATTCCCTGTCCCCCGTGTCCATTCCCTGTCCCCAATCAGAAAGAAAATTGGGAGGAAACGTGTAGAAGGTATAAAGTTAGGTTAGCATGGAAGAATGAGAAAAGAGAAAGGAGAGAGAGGAGCAGATAGGGGAGACAATGGAATCATGTGATAGAGTGCCGGTGGGGGAGGAGCAGGTTTGGACACTGCAGTAGGACAGGGACCAGCTCTGGGACATGGGTTGTGATAAGGAGAGTGAGCACAGGGAGGAAAAAACATCTGGAAAAGCAGATTGTATGTTAAAAAACTGGGATTTTCTTTTAAAGGTTTTGTTTGGTTCAGTGGAAAAATGAATGGTTGTGAGCTGTGGGAAAATGAATACCCCCAGGCAGTTGTGAGGGGAACTTGAAGTACAGAGGATAATGCAGACGGATTGTTAGGGGCGTCAGGGGCTCCTATTATACCAGTGAGCCAGCACACTGGAGCCCTTGTTAACTTTTAAGATGGATCCAGATTGAGAACAGATGTGTTTCCTGATAGATACAGGCATCTCTCAATCCACACTGAATTTAATCCCTAATGGGGGGAAATCGTGAAAAATATCATTGATTATTCAAAGGGTGAGTGGAAAGCATGAGTAAGTGCATTTTATTCAATCACTGTTAGTAGATGTGGGGGTTAGGGTCCTGGCCAAGAGCTGTAGGATGGTCTGAGGGGTCCAGGAGTGGCTGTGGGGCTGTCAGGGCATTTTTCAGTGGTCATGACTCCCATAGATCCAAAAAGCTGCCAACAGACCCCCACCTCAAAGATGCTGCTGGGGTTTGGGGGCTCCATGTTGGGGTTCATCCTTCTGGAGCTGCAGGAGAAGGTGGGGGGTCCCCAGGGTCTATGTGTTTCTCCCCCCAGAGCGTGTGTGACCCTCCCCCCCCAATCCTGGTGTCACCCCCTTTTCCCTCCCCAAAGGGCTCCTGGGAGGGTGCAGAGGGGGTGCGCAGAGGGGATGACTGCACCCCAGCCCCTTTGTTCAGCACCAAGCTGGGCTTGGGGCTGCAGGAGGAAGAGGCCAAGGGGAAGCAGATCCTGCAGGTGGGACAGTGCTTGGGCTAAGGGCAAGCACACCTGGACAGGGCAAGCAGCCCTGCACACCTGGCTCAGGTGTGACTCTGCCCCAGGAAGGGAGCAGGACATTCCCATCCCCATGGATCAGGGCTGGGAGCAGCACTTGGAGCAGGGATATGGAAATAGTGGGAGTGACTGGGACCACACTGAGGGCTACTGAGAGCATCTGGGAGCAACTGGGAATGATGGGTGCACGCTGAAGGTAACTGGGATATATTGGGAATGAGTGAGATCATCCTGAGGGCAACCAGAACCATACTGGGGATTCTGGGGTGACTGGGAGCAGGCTGAGGGCAGTTTGGACCATGTTGGGGCAATTGGGATATACTGGGAGCAACTGGAACCTCACTGAGACTGACTGGAATCATAGCTGACTGGGCAACTGGAATCATGCTGGAAGCAATTGGGAGGAAGTGGGAGTGACTGGGAGCATGCTGGGGGCAATTCGGATATACTGAGAGAGACTGGGAGGCACTGGGATCATACTGAGTGTGACTGGAACCATGGCAATGGACTGGGCTGGGTTATGTGGGGCCTCAGGATGCACAGGGAGCACTGTGACCCTGTGGGGCCTGATGGAAACAAGGGAACATTGTGACACTCTGGCCCCTGCCCTGTCTATGGGGTGTTTCAGGAAGCCCTGGGGTGCCCGGTACAGCAGAGCAGATCCCCTGGCTCAGAATGCAGCAGCTCCCCGGGACACCCTGGGCAGGCAGGCAGCAGGGAGAAGAGGAAGCCCAAGGCCCAGCACCCCAAGGGTGGTACCAGCTGATAGACAGGGCAGGAGGGAGACCCTACTGCTGGGATGGCACCGGGGCTCCCCAGCACTGTGCCAAGGTTGTGCGACACCATAAGCAACAGTGTTACAACACAGAAGGATGTGTGACATCACAGAGAGGCTATGTGACATAACAGGGAGGCTGTGTGACCTCAAAGGGGCTGTGTGAGGTCACTGGGGAGGTCACTGCACCCCAGACCCCCCTCACAATTCCCCCCAGAGAAGTCCAACACTGCTCGTGCACAGCGGGGTCCCCTGTCCCCACGGGTCCCCCCGCCCCTGTGCCACAGCCTACCCCAGAGGATGTTCCAAAGGGGGACAGGGATCCCCTGGCAGTATCCCCATGTCCCCCAGGGCCAGAGTCTGGGCCAGGGTTCCTTCACCCTGTAACGAACAAGGGATTGAGAGCGCTTAAAAAATCCTTGTCAAGGGATCAGCAAAAACCAGATTTAATATTAAGAGGCAGCATGACAAAGTTCCTTGGCAGGACTCACTCTACTCCTGACTGGACACTTCAGGCACACCAAGGAAACAAAGCAACAACAAAAGCAAACAAAAAGTCAAACCAGAAATGAACCGAGAACTGTCTCTCTGTGTGCTTGTCTGGGTGTGTGTGACAAAAGGACAGTGAGGGCAAGGATCAAAGGAATATGGCCTAAAAGCTTAAGAGAGCTCAAAATAACAGGACTTAACTTATACCTTAACTGATACCTTCAACTTCACAGTTTTGCAAAAGAACAGCACTTAGCAGTATTTAACCTAATTTATAACCTATGGTGTAGCTATTTAACAGAGGAATAACACTTAACAGTATTTAACTAAGCTTGCAACTTATATTAAACTTCACAACTTAGCAAAAGAACAACTCCTTGCAGCATTTAACTTAGCTTACACCTTGTGACTTAACCTTACTTGCAGACCTCACTGACTCGGATATCCAAGGCCCTCAAACCCCTCAGAGAGCAGCATTTCAGCCACATTTGTCAGAGCACAGGTGTGCACACACACATAGAGAGTCAGTGCAAGAGACCTGTGAGAAATTCCTCTGGAGGGCAAGAAAATGCTCACTCTGAATGCTTGGGCATCTCCCCAGCAGGTGAAGGGTTGAGCCTCGAGGAGTGGGAGATGGGCCCAGGCTCCGTTGTTGTTCGGGATGTCCCGAGTGCAGCACACGGGAGAGTTCCTGGCTCAGAGAGGCGCCACTCGGAGGGAGGTGCTGGCCCAGGAGAGCTCCAAGGGGCTCCTTGTGGAGCGCTGTTTGTAGGGCCCCAAGAGAGGGGATTCAGTCACAGCAACATGGGCACCACTGAAGGCCCAGGCAAGGTTTGCTAGGCCTTTTTCAGGCTCTGAGCTCTTTTTCTCTTTTCTCAGGCTGGGAAACTTTTTCCCAGGCTGAGACAGTTTCTAAGCTCTGGCCTGAGCCTTTCCCAGGATGATAACTTTCTGGTAAACAGAAAGGAATTAATAAACAGAGATTAGTACCTGGTGTTGACTGAGAAACAGTTCTCGTGCTGTGTGACAAGAGATCATTTCTCCTATTGTCCAATGGACTGCTGTCCTGTTCCAAACTTGCAAACCACAGTATAAATATGGTTTGGTTTTCCAATAAAATGCTTCTTTAGCCTCATACGCTCAAGAAGTCCTTGTGGTTATTATACGCGACTCTCAGCGTACAGCAACACAGCAATGTCTCATCCTGGCCGCACTTGACATCCACAGCTTTCTTTGGAAGGGGGAAAACAGGGATGTTGTGCCACTGAGGGAACAAAAACAGTCCCAGGGCTGCTCCTAAAGGAACCAGGAGCTCATTGGGCAGCAGCAGTGTCTGGGAGCAGACAGTGTTTGTGCTGAGCTCCAGAGGAGCTGAGCCCAGGGGCTGCTGGCCAAGGCTGAGGCCCAGTGAGCATTTCTCAGCTCAGAGCGTGGCCTGAGAAGGGAAGGAGGGAATGCACCAGCACAGGGCCCATGGAACCAAGGGAACATTTTGACACTGTGGGGCCTCATGGTGTCATGGAAACCACTGTGACATTGCTGGGCCTCATGGAACCAAGGGGAATGTACTGACACTCTGTGGCTCCGTGGAATGTACGAGTCATTGCTACACTGTGGGGCCCTATCAAACCAAGGGTCCATTGTAACACTGAAGGCCTCATGGGAGCCCTGCAGACCATTTTGACACTTTGGGGTGTCATGGAACCAAGGGGCCATTGTGACACTGTGAGATTCCATGGAGCCAAAGGTCAATTGTGACATTGCAAGGCCTCATGGAACCAACAAGAGACCATTCAGACACTTCACAGCCTCCTAGAACCAAGGAGACCATTGTGATACTGAGGGGACTAATAGAATCATGGAGACCATTGTGACAGTATGAGGCCACATGAAATAAGCAAAGCACTGTGACACTGTGAGGCCTTATGGAACCAGTGAGACTATTGTGACCCTGCGAGTCCCCATAGAACTAAGAGAATCATTTTGAGGCTGTGGGGCCTTTGTGAAATTGAGGCCTTTGTGACACTGCAGGGCTGCATGGAACCAAAGGTCTGTTGTGACATTGCAGGGCCTCATGTCATCAATGGTCCATTGGGACACTGTGGAGCCAAAGGAGATCATTGTGACACTGCAAAGCCCCATCTCCAAAGGTCCATGGTAACATTGCGAGCCTCATGGAACAGAGTTACTTGACATTGTGTGGCCTGTGGAACCATGAAGACCATTGTGACACTGCAAGGCCTCATGGAATCATTGGGACCATAGTGACACTACAGGTCCCAATGAAACCAAAGCAACACAGAATAGGTCTGGCTGGGTTGGCGTCCCAGGGACCACCTGACTGGTCCAGTTGACCTTGGCACATTCAGGGGCTCTTCTCATCTGCTACTGAAACACTATGGTGCAGCTGCCGGGGCTAGGGTGGTTCCAGCCTCAGGCTGCTACGGGAGACCGGATCGCTCTGAGAGCTCCTGAGGCAGAGTGCCAGCCACAAGAATAGCAAGAGACAGAGACTCCGGGACTTGCCGTAGAGATTCTGAAAGCAGCTTTATTTCTTCGAAGGGTTCTACCAGCAAAATCCGGTTACATAGCACAGCAAGGGGTCTTTATAGGTTTCAAAGGGATTGAAATTCTAACCAGTAAATTATGAGTTGAAAAACTATCCAATTACATTAAGATTCTAGGTGAGAAAAAAACCAATCATCTAGTAAAGTTAAAAACCAATAGAAATCCTAAATGATAACAGGGGTTTTGGCAGGGAGGAGGGGGGCCATCTCTCATGAAAGGTTTCATTATCTCAGGGCACAAAATCCCAAGGGCCTTTTTCAGGCACCTTTGTATCATCCACACTATGGCTCTGTGTTTTCCTTCCTATGGAAAAGAACTGTCCTCCACCTCCAGGCACCCATGGCCAGAACTGAGATTTCACTGCCAAATATCCTTATATTCAGGGATTGTTCCCATGGGAATATTGCCGGGACAAATCTGGCTGGCAATGATTTCAGGAGGGTCACCTCTCATCTGTCCCAAAACACTGGGGAAGGCTCCATGCTTTCTTTCCTATGGAAGGAACTGTCCTGTTTCTCCAGGCACCCATGGCCTAGATGGGGATTCCACCTCCAAAATTCCCTATATGCAAAGACTGATCCTAGACAAAATCTGCCATTACTGACATGTCTGGCTGGCCTTGCCCTAGAGAGGCTCTCATCTGCCTTCCAAACACTGGGGCTCTGTACTTTCCTCCTGTGTTGGTTTTACGCGCTTAGGGGGAGGGTTGGCTTCCTCTCAGGGAAAGCTTCACATGGTCCGGGAATGGAGGGGGCTGTCCCGTCTCCTGGGGCTTCTCCTGTGAGCTGCTGGCACCAGTCAGAGAGCTGATTTGGTGATGGACAGCTCAGGAAACTAATAAAAACGTTATTTTGCTTTTACAAATCACAATGGGTAAGTTCTGGTTGGGTCTTTCGGCTTCCGGTCTCCTGAGGAGCGGGGGTCCCCGGCAGAGGGCCTGGCCCTGGCTCTGCGGGGGCCCAGCTCGGCCCCCCCTGCCCGGCACCGGTTCTGCGGGGAGCCCTTAGTCCGGCCCTGGCTTGGCTCGGCGGGGCCACATGGACCCCCCAGAACCGGCTGCATGGTCCCCCGGTACCGGCCAAATGGACCCCTCAGAACCGGCCGCATGGACCCCCTGGCACCGGCCGAATGGACCCCCTGGCACAGGCCGTATAAATCCTCCGGCACCGGCCAAATGGACCTTCTGACACCGGCCGCATGCCTTCTTCTTAACAATCTAGATACTATTTTAACTTCTTAATGCCTAAATAAAATTCTTAATCTCCTGAACTCCCTTAATAAGAAGGAATAAAGCATGAAGTCCACAAAAGTCGGCTGAATGAAAATGAAGTTCCTGATGGAAAGAAATTCAAAAAAAGCAACTAATAAGTAGCTAAAAACTTTTTGGTTTTTTGTAGGGCTATGAGGGGATTGTGACTTCACTAAAATTCCTTTAAACTGTGAAATATACTTGGGGAGGATGGGTGCTTGAGTTGAAGACTTTCCTTGCCTCGGGAAATTGAGCTCTCTGTTTTGGGACTGGAATATGAACAGAGACATTTGATAGAGAAGATGATGAATAGGATTTTGTTTTTCAGCAGCCCACCTTTAAAAATAGTACCCCATGTATGCATCGTAACCCATAACACGGTTCTGGAAGGACTGTGGAAATGAGAGGAAAATTCATAGTTCTGTAGGTCCCCGGAAAAAGCAGACTGTGAAGGAGAAGAGCACCCTCTAAGTCTAAAGCAGAAAAAAAAAATTTTCTCTCTTAAGTGAACTGAAATGATTATTTGAGTGGATAACTGACTGAAGTGTTCTCTGTATGTGGTTGGTAAGAATTGTGGAGTGAAGGGAGGAGGGAATAATCTAGGAATCTTATTCTGAATAATTTTTTCTTGCATTATTAATAAATTTCTTCTTGTACTTTTGTTTTAAGTTTTGAGCCTGCGTTGTCTTTACTCCTAAATCCTATCTCTAAAAAAAATTAAATATTTAAAATTGGCAAAGCCTTTAGTCACACCGTGACACACAGCTCCATAAAAAAAACCCAGAAGCCCAGCCCAAGGAGTGCTGGGGAATGGAGCCACATCCAGGGCTGTCCCCAGTGCTCAGGATTGGGGCCAGGGCAGTTCAGTCTCTTTCTTGCTGATCTGGACGAGGCCATCGAGGGCACCCTCAGTCAGATGCCAGGTGAGCCCAGGCTGGCTGGGAGTGTGGCTGTGCTGCAGGGCAGGAAGCTCTGCAGAGGGATCTGCACAGGCTGGAGCCATGGGCCCAGGACAATGGGATGAGGTTCCCCAAGGCCAAGGGCTGGCTGCTGCCCTGGGCTCACAACCACCCCAAATCCCTGGCCGTGCCCTGCCCCTGATCCCCACAGCCTGCCCTGTTTCCTTCATCCCTGCAGTGCCAGGCACTTTCTGGGACAAGGGAGCTCTGCTGAGAGGATGGAGGGAGGTGCAAGGACCACCCCTGCACTGGGAACCACAACTCATCAGGTTTGTGTCCTCTGGGCTCAGGAACTTGTGAGACTCAGAGGCACAGAAAGTTTCTCTTCATGGCCAACATAAAAAATACAGCAATGATATAATTTAATAAACATCATAATTCTTCCCTCAGCTGTGTGCAATGTCAAAGCAGTATCTAATGTATCCACCATGCACAAGGGATTTATTACAGGAATAATTTTAAACAAATACATTAGAAAGGGTGATTTTGTGATAAATATGAACACAATTAAGATGTTGACTGATGTGGAATGATTAGAGAAGAACTGGAAGAGGAAATCTGGGAAGAATGGGAAGGCCATAGAACCAGCTGGTCTAGTGAAGAGATGGCCTTAGACATAGACATTTAAACAATAGAGGTGGAAACAGCCAAATGAAGAGGGACATGAAATAATGGACTGTGTAATGGTAACACAGGTAGAGGGGAAGGGCAGTGTTTCTTCTCCTGCCTCAGTACACTTCCAAGAAGCTTCTGTTTTCTCCTGGTGGGAAACCTTTGACATTTCTTAAAGTACTCAAGTAACCCAGCTAATGAGATGTGCTCATGCACTTTGAAAGTGTCAGGTCCCCTACAGCCCCAGGGCTCCTGTCCTATAAACATCTGCTCCAGTCCATTCCAAAACTGGGAGTAGCACCATCCTTGTATCATCAGGGAGCTGAGTCTGGAAGGGACCTCAGCAATGTTTTAGTTTTGCTTCTTGGGGGGTCAGGAACTGGTGAGACTCAGAGGCACAGAAAAGTTTATCTTCATGGCCAACATAAAAAATTGCAAACAGCACATAATTTTAAAAGCATCAAAACTCTTCTCTCAGCCATATGAGAAGACCCAGCAGCATCTGATGTGCCCACTTGTCCACAAGGGATATCCATACAACAATATTTTTAAATATAGACAAAGGTAATTGTAAAAGACATAAGTGCAATTAAGATGTTGAATAATGAGTTATTTAAAGTTCTGAAAGACTGGGCAACTCCCTGTAGCTCAAAGTGGGAAGATACTCAATTGAGAGGCATTGGAATGCCCAGAGTGGAGGTAGAGGAGGAAATCTGGGAGCAATGGGAAGGCCATAGATCCAGCTGGTCTAGTTAAGAGATGTCCATAGACATGGCCATTTAAATAGGAGAGGTGGAAACTCATGAATGAAGAAGGACATGAAAAACCTGAATATTGTGACACAAACAGAGGGAAGATCAATATTTCTTCTTCTGGCACTGTACAATTGCAGGTAATTCCTGCTCTCTTGCAGTAGGAAAACTTTGACATTTCTTAAAAGTACTCAAATGATGGAGCTAATCACCCCACAAGCTGCAGGTCTTGTACAGCCCTGGAGGTCTCCTGTCCCAAAAATATGTGCTTTTATCTAAAACAGGGATCAGCATTGTCCCAGAATCTTCAGAGAGCTGAGTTAGAAGAGACATCAGCAATTCAGCAGCCCAATCTGTAAGAAACAGCCCCACACCAAGTGGTTCAAGGCTTGATGTGGTCTGAATTTGAAAATCCCAAAGGACAGGGATGGGGAAGCTCACTTCCAAGGAAAGGGGTGTACCGATACTTATTGGTGTTAATAGACACCTTCTCAGGGTGGCCAGAAGCCTTTCCTACCAGAACTGCCAAAGCAGGAAAGGTCACCAAAGTACTGTTACAAGAAATGATACCACGCTTTGCAGTTCCAGCCACACTATCCTCAGACAGAGGGCCACATTCCATTTCATTTCAAAGTGAATTAGCCACCTGTTTGGTATAGATTGGGAACTTCACACCCCCTATCACCCTCAGTCAAGTGGCCAGGTAGAAAAAGGTGAATCATTTGATTAAAAAGCAAATTGCAAGATTAGGACAAAAAACTCAATTACCTTGAGGCTCTTTCATTAGCATTGTCATGGATTTGGACTAAACTGAGGGCAAAAGAGAAACTGAGTCCTTTTGAGATTCTTTTTGGAAGGCCATATGGGGTACAACAGGGAACACTGGCCCTAGTAGGGGAAGAAACCCTACACAGATATATGGTGGCCCTGAACAAACAGCTCAGAGAAATAGAGAAGCAAGTGGCTGGAGCTCAGAGCAGAGAACTAGATGGCACACAACCTGGAGATTATGTGTATGTTAAGTCTTTTACAGAAAAGACTCTGGAGCCTCAGTGGGAAGGAGTGTTACAGGTGCTTCTCACCACTAATACTGCAATAAAGATTAAGGAACAGAAAGCTTGGATTCATCATATGCAAGTAAAGAAGGCTCCAGAAGCTCCTTGGAAAGCAACACTGGGTGATAATTAACTGAATTTGAAATTTACTTGAGAAAGATGAATAGATTTTGGATAGAAATGTTAGCCTGGAGAACTGTATTTCTCATAATTATGGCCATAACTGTGACCAACGTTAATGCAACACCACTTATATATAGTACAACTGGGAGATTTTTTGCCATGGAAAAGCTTATGACGCTTACTCCCGTAGGATGTTATCCCAAATGATGAAGGTTACCAATGCAACTGTCGGGGAAGGGAGAAATGTTTGGGGTTGTGAATAAGAGTTTGTTCAGGTTGGATTTCCTAAGTATCACCAGAATCCTATGAATGACTTTGAATTGATTCTGGATGTTGTGAGACCTGTTTGTCTACCTGTCCTGAGTTTAGACTTAAAATTGAAGGTGTGCAGTTAAGGGGTGTAGATTAGATTACAATATTACTCAGGATTGTGTTGAACCCCAAATAGATGAGACTGCAGAAAATCCACTGACCCAGAGACCGGAAGAAACCACAGTCACTCAAACCCAAACTACCTCAAGGAGAACAATTCAGCCAATAATTACCAAAATTGGACCTTGTGCTATTAAGAGAGTAGGGACCCAAAGATGATTACTGAATCCAGAGTGGTCCCTGAAGCGAGTAGAAATGGAAATACAAGTAAATGCTCCTGCTATACAATAAGAATGTACCCCAATCCTTACCACTTCCTTTATGGATCGGACCACTTGGTTACAGAAACATGCTCCTGATATGCTCAGACAGAAAAGAGATCTTACTGGGATACTAGGGACAGGATTGGGAATCTTGAACACTATGGACTCAGAAGTGTTAATGGATAAATTGGCTGCAACTGGTAGCGACACAGTTAAATTACAACAACCTCTACAATCTTCTCTACTAGCCTTAGGTACTAGACAGTGGAAATTTTCCAAAATATTACCGGAGTGGGAAAGAATAGAAGAATAAGACCACAGACTAATAGTGAATGCAATGGGAGCAGCTAATGAAAACATGTCCTTAGCCCTTGGATGTGTACAAGCACAATTATGGATGCGATCCGTAGCTGCCTCGATTATCAGGGAAGATGGTAAAGGACATTCCCTGCGGATATTCGCAGAATAGTTTGGGATAATGCTTCTGATTTAGAAAAAGAGCTCCAGTCATGGTGGGTCCTAGTTAATTTCACTTATGATCCTGTAACAAGTATGGTAACTGCCTTTGTTCTAACTATACATAATGCATCAGTGAATCTGATACATCCAATAATTACCTTAGGATTGTACCATAAAGGAACCATCCTATTCCCTTCCGAGCACAGGAAATGGGCACAGAAGGCCGAAGGGAAATGGCAGACTATTAATATAGAGTCTTGTACATTGAGGAAACCATTGGGGTTTATATGTGAAGGAAACATAAATAATGACCAAGATACCTGTCTGGATACAGAGAAAAGCATTTGCCACTTTGAAGTTCACTTGGCCAACCGGACAACCTTACTTGTGCACAGAGGCCAGGATTGTGTGTGTCTCAGAACACCATGCTCCACAATTCGGGTAGACGAATTAGCTATAAATGAAACCCAGTCCAATCTGTGTATTTGCAACTTTGTTAGAATTGAAGGTTGTGACTTTTCTTATCAAGCACCTGTGATATTGCACCAATATATAAAAGCAAATCTGACTTCAGTACAGGAAATATTGCCTGTACCTATCAGGATGAATTTGACTTTAGTCAAGCAGCTATGGAAGCATGAGGACTTAAAGGATATTCTCAAAGAAATTAAGAACAAAGGAAGAAAGACTCTGATCACACTACACCACGACACAGAAACCATAAGAAGAGCTTTCAAAAGATTGGAAGTAGACACCTCTTACCGTTGGTGGGATGCGCTCTTCGGATGGTCACCTTAAGGAACTGGAATACTCAACACATTGGTTCATCCAATTATTGTACTATTAATTTTAGTTGGTGTTGGTATGATTATGTCTATTAAAATGTTCATTTGGAATTGGAGGATATTGCAATGAGTAGCAATTCTAACTTCATTGATGAGAGCATTCAGTGCAGCTTTAGGAGACACCGTGCCTCAGTATGAGGATATAGGACTTAGGTACTAGTAAAAGAACTTACTAATTTTAGAGAAAAGGAGGGAATGAGCCATAATATTCGTACTATTATTTTATAGTTTTGAGAATTGCATGTTTAGGGAATGAGTTATGGGGTAGATATCTTGAAAAACTTAGGAGCTAGAGGTTAGGAATGTAACCCTTAAACATATATATCCTAGCAGGGGGATTAGAAGTTGACAAAGTCTGGTCATATAATATGCAGAACCAGCAAAATATACATATGGAAACAATAAGTGAAACTGATATACATTAGAAAATGCTTAGAGTTAGCCAAAAGAAACCCATCAATTATAAATTTTGACACTGAAGGCAATAAATGAATAAAGGGACTAACAAGTCAGGTAGTCATGGTAACGAGACAGAGGTAAAGAGTTTAGAGTGAGGTAGACAATCCTTACTTCATCTCTTACAACCCTCCAACTCAAATTGAAGACCACCACCCCAAAACCAAGGGGATACTACACAGCAGCAATGAGTATGCAGCTAATTTTAATACTAAGTGGGGAAAGGGTGGTGACAGGTAATAAATGTGTATAGGTGTTTTTGAATATGCATGATTTTTGTGAATAAATGAAGGACCAAAAACTGCCGAGGGCACACACATCTTTTGGAGACATCCCACATGTTCGCCCAGAACTGAAATAAACATATCCTTTTGACTAAATTGGCTGAAAGGTATTTTCCTTGCCTTTCATGCATCACAATGAATATCTCCGATCAGCACCCACAGATGTTGTGCACTCTGATGATACCAGACACCATCCCACCTCAAATTCAACTCAGAGGTTTGGCAGCCTGGGGAGTGCAAATTGAGGCAAATTTCTGATCGGGGTTATTGAGGTGAAGTGCAGGAATTATCCTATGATGCCTTTACGGTGGTTGACTGATACCCCTGTTTGGCAGAACTAGTGTTCTGTAGGAAAAATTAAGTTGATAGCCCTTCGTCAATTGGTTCAAATGCAGTGATGGAGAGCATGGGGGCATTGCAGCCTGGTATGCCTTTGCCCACCATGCTCCCTGCTGGATGGGACATTTGGTCATTGACTTGAAGGATTGCTTTTTCACAATCCCTTTGTGTCCTGAAGATAGGCCAAAATTTGTTTTACGGTGTCTGCAGTGAACAATTCTGAGCCAGGACAGAGATATCAATGGGAAGTTTTGCCACAGGGTTGTCATTGTAGCCCGACACACTGCAGCAGGCTGCAGCAATGTCTTTCTACTCATCAGGTATACCAAGTAGATCCTTCCATTGATATCACTGTGTTTATCACCAATCTGGATTTACATACTATAGGTATCATGGCCAGTGGAATGGTCTGATCCTTGCACTGTTCTGGAGTGGGTTATTATGCTGCATCAGCTTACAAAGACAGCAAGGTTGGTTTGGAATTGTTTGCCCGACTGATAATTCAAATGTTGTCTATGATGCGTGCACTTGATAGCAGTGGACCCTGCGAGGATTGTATTTCCTGTGGAGCAGGAGTTCTTTGAAGGAGGCTTTGTTAATAGTGTTCCTTGCAAAGTGCACTGCAAGATTTTACAGGACAGATTGCTTGTCATCTGCCCAGCCATAAGCTACTGCAAGTAACAAAGACAGTTAAGTTGTCTTTGAGAACCAAAAGTAGTCGTGTGCCTGTGCAAGGTTCTGCTGCATTCACTGACAGGTCAGGCAAAATAGGGAAGGCCACTGTTACCTGGGAGGATGAGTCTGATTGGCAAATGCTGGAAGGCCATGTGTTGGAGTCAGTGAGTTAGGGGTCTCTCTGAATTCTTCAGAGAGAAGTTAGAGTGCAGGGATTGAATAAGTCTTAGAGTGAGTTCTGATGTCTTTAGTGAGTAAAAGGTCTGGATTCCACAGCAGTAGCTTCTGTTCTGCTGAAGGTTGCAAAAACACTGATATTTTCAGTAGAGGCTCTAAAGCCCACAGTTG